>NC_051178.1:113299458-113320507 GCF_013339695.2 Rhipicephalus sanguineus
TTCATATCTAACGCAAAAAAAAAGGACGAAGGACCAGGAAGAAACACAGACAAGCGCTGTCCTTCGTCCTTTTTTGCGCTGTTAGTAACATTATGGATCACCAACTTGCCCAACGAGTCGTTCTCTTTCATCTCTGTAAGTTTATATAGAAACACACTTCTGTTGTCAGTTTATTTTGCGACGATTCCATTTCAAAAAGTTATACACGAACGTGTTAATATCGGCACGGCGGCCTCACACGTCAGTTAGGTGGACCTGTTTTCGAAATGCTGTCGCAGTTGGTTTTCAGAGCTTTCCTTAGAGACTGATCCAAACGCAAATTCTGATTAGCAATATTTAATTATCATATTGAAAGCTCGCGTTGATGTATAATTAAATGTATCGCGGGCAGAAGTCCGAAATTAAGAAATAGATATCAAGCTACCTATCAAGTCGATTTTAGAAGCATTCCAAAACTAGTTTACGTTTCTGTTGCATTTAAATTACAAAGATATGGTTATTTAGGTGTTTTCTTTTCTTTTTGTATGGTCTCACGTTACACGCAATTTGCAAAGTTTTTCATGTAAGCTGACTAAGAAGCAGAAGTGTGTTTAACAACGCTTTATTCGCCTTTGTGACTCCTATCAGTTCAACATATTTCAAAAGCGACGCCATGGACACAAGTTCAGTGCAGAAAGGTAACACGTTTCCTGCGTAAAGCTAAGGAAGAACACCAGTGAGGCGAGTAACTTAATTCAGCAAGCGTACGGTGGTGAAATATTAAATATCCAGTAGACGAGTATTTGAATAACACCAAGGCTTCCTGCAGAATGCAAAGCCGCGGTGCAAGACCATCTCGCAGGTGCCCCGCCCCGCCTGTCAACGTAAGGTCACATGCCGCTGCAAAGGCCTGTACAACGTACGCGGCTGATAGTGCATCTGAGAAGACCTGTAATCAAAACATATTAACTCTTATAATTGTAAGAAGATCAGAAATTGGGCAGGATGCTGGCGCGATATCTTAAGCAATGATTTCCAGAAACAAACACAAAAATTACACCATCTCTCGCTAAAGGGGACCATGAGGCGATGCGAAGCCGGAGCACTTGCACGATCGCGTTCCGTTGGCGTTCGTTGGGCATGCTACCGAAATCGTGTCGTGGAACGCGAAGAGGAACACTACACGCGTCGTGTCTTCCCTCTAGCCTAGAAGTTAATTCTCACAGAGCGAGCGGGGAACGCGGTCGACAAGCAAGCGAGAGGGGGCCAGCGTAGGAGAGAAGAGAGAGGGGGAGGGGACGCGCATGCGCTGGCGCTCATCACGGCGCTGCGCAGGAGAGAATTTCGGCATGTCGAGCCCGCGTTTTAGAGGGGTCAACCGAAGCAAGCGCTTGACAACGCGCGCAGCGCTCAACCCGCTCGAAGGAGAGGAGACTAGAGGAGGAGAGTAGCGCATGCGCCGCGAGAGCAGAAGCGAGAACGCAGTAGAAGCGCAAGCAGGTGCTGGGAGAGAAGTGGCGAGAGTAACGCGCAGCTGCTGGAGAGAGGGAAGGAGGAGAGTTGCGCATGCGTAGTGTGAGTGCGGATGCCCACGCCGCGGGACATACGATCGAGCAAGCGATGCTTCGCATCTAAAACTGTAAGTAAAAATCATCCCTCACGCAATGACACATGAAAAGAGGGAATGCACACATACAGTTGCTGCTAAACCTTTGAAAAATGTCACAGCCAAATATTCCACACATCTCAAAGTGGCATTACAATGGACAAAAAAGTGACAGTATCGCCGCAAGAGCAAAGCAATGAAGGCCATAGCACTATATTATAATCTCATAGGAAGTAAGGGTAGCGGATAACTCTTTAGCGTCCGATCCGGCGTAAGTCAGCGAAACGCTGGCGTAAGGAGATGCGGCCGCTTCAGCGAACGAATCAACCTTACCTCACTGCAGCGACCGCATTTCCTTCCGCCATCGCTTCAACGCAAACTCAGCGGTGAAAACATAGCACGTACAGCGGCCGTGCACGTACACAGGTATGAGCCACCTGCTGATTCCTATCACGACCGGACGCGCGCGACCACGCACGGCATCTAATAGTACGCATGGGCCTTTCTCGCGAAGAATGGCGCGTTTCCACTCCGCTTGAGCCTCGGTCGTCGGCTGCCTTCGCACGCTTTCACTCGCACGTAGAACATACGACGGGCGGGGCAATGTTATCGCCCTTAGACTTTATACAGAACGTTGCGCTGAGGCAGACGGTGAAAACGTCCCTGGAGTGTTCATATAACTGCTATCGCAATTAAATCCAGTGGTAGCCGTATGGACCTAAAGTGAAGAGACATATCGGGAATGGTGAAGTCGTGGTTCACCCCACATCTATAAAAGTGAAGTTACAACCATCCAATTCAATGACTACGCTGTTCGCATTTCTCAACGTTGTATAGAATGTAGACAACGATTATTTGGCCAAATCAGAAAAAAAAATAAAATGAAGTTTCTACGCTGAGGTCCTCGAACTTGTGGCCCTAAAGATTCTGCGGTGTCAATCCTGCACTCTTATTCAGGTCCTGGCTAAATGCTGGCTATATCCAGGAAACCAGGCGAAGATTGTTTGGTTTCCTGGCTATATCTAGCACTTTAAGCCGGACCTGTGATATGTGATCTAGTTCGAATACTTTGAATAGTAAAATTGCAGTGCGAATTGAATCAAATAGTAAACACTGTTCAAAAAATATTTGAAAGTTTGAATATTCGCACACCCCTAAAAGAAACACTTGTCCATGTGTTACTGTGATTTGATGTATTAGCAGCACAGACAAATGGACAAGGAAAAGCTATTTAGGTTCTCTGAAGCTTAGAAAGTGAGCGAACTTTTTTGTTGGCTATGCGGAACATAGTGACCAAAATGTTTGGAAACTCAGAGGACAGGCAAATAGGCTGTCCTACAAATACTGGTAATCTTGCGTACATCTAATTTTTTGCTCACTGGTTTAGCTGCCCACGCCGCCACCAGATTTCCTGCAACACAAGTTTTTCAACACTATCACGTTAAGATTTCCAGAATGTGTCATTGCCATAACTGGGTTGATGCGGACTGTGAGACCACATTTCTTGTCGCATGTCAAGGTGAGGTGCCCCACTGCTCGATCAGTCCATGAATATTTGTCTAAACACCAGAGGCGTAGCCAGAAATTTTTTTCTGGGGGGGGGGGGGGGGGGGGGGTTCAACCATCCGTTTTGTATGTTCGTGCGGGCGTTGTGTGCGTGTATATATACACATGCAAAATGGAAAAATGGAACCCCCCCCCCCTGGCTACGCCCCTGCTAAACACCATGTTGCTGCTGTACAAACATCTTCCTTAGCTTTTGCTCAACCTGTATCCATGCATTTTGTTCTTTCTAGTGAAACTGCCGATGACAGGGAAGCGTAATAAAATGTGCCAGCAATCCAGCATTTCCCGAAATACCAGCATTTTTGCCGATCATTTCCTTGATTATGTGTATCTTTATTACTTAAAAAAAATATTCTAGAGTGCACGCGGCATCTTAGCACAAAATAAATTTTAAGAAAAAAATGTTGCAGTAACTTGATGACTTACATCGGCCAACGTCGTTTTGCATCCAGGCTGCTCTCGTGCACAAACCAACGCGGCAAGTGGGGAGCGGTATAGTTCGAGCAAGGCCTTCATCCAGCCCATAGTCGGGACAAGGAAAAACTTGCACGTGGCATTATTCAGCCAAGTCACAAAGGTACGCATGGACAGCCAGTCACAACGAGTAGTTCGTAGAACAATGTTGTTGAACTTAGTCAAGCGGCTAGTCGCTTTTTTTCTCACCCCCTCCATCAACACTGCATTGGTGGGAATAAATTATTATTATTATTATTATTATTATTATTATTATTATTATTATTATTATTATTATTATTATTATTATTATTATTAACCCCTGCGGCCTGTTACCTCCACACTCATTGGCGCCACATGACTGCGTGGCATCCTGAATATAAAATACCAAACTAAATTATCTTATCATTGGATTATTCGATACCGAGGATGTGAGAGTGTGTATATGTTTCGTAGGAATTTCGAAGGAACGTCGCCGCACATTGCATTTGACGCAGGCCACCCTCTTTTTGGGTTCGCACTTTCTAAAAACAACTGGGTTTAGGACCATGTCTAAACGAGTGAAGAACGCAGGAAAGAAAGAAAGAAAGAAAAATAAAGAAAGAAAGAGGAAAAGAAAGAAAGAAAGAAAGAAAGAAAGAAAGAAAGAAAGAAAGAAAGAAAGAAAGAAAGAAAGAAAGAAAGAAAGAAAGAAAGAAAGAAAGAAAGAAAGAAAGAAAGAAAGAAAGAAAGAAAAAGCGCGATTTGCTGCGAGAAAACAAAACGCTGAACATTGGCGAATTCAACGACGCCGTAGTAATAATACAAATTCGTAACGTTAGTTCATTGCCAAGAGTAGCAGAGAAGGAGTCTCCATCCGGCGGCGCACATAGAAACTACCGTCGGAATTTGAGGTGGGTCTTAATCTCAAGTATCGCACCAATGCACGCATCAGCCACTTGATACTGCGAGGCACCTAGCTTCTGTCGAGATGTCTCTGGTATCGAGGATGTTTCCTTTTAACACGACACGACAGTGCTTCATGCCGAGGTCCACCAAGAATACAGTGACGTATTTCCGTCATGGAAATGACGTCGAAAAAAATGCACATGATCAGATGGCAAAAACATTACACCATTTCCCGCTAAAGGGGACCATAGGCGATGCGAAGCCGGAGCACTTGCACGATCGCGTTCCGTTGGCGTTCGTTGGGCATGCTACCGACCTCGCGTCGTGGAACGCGAAGAGGAACGCTACGCGCGTCTTGTCTTCTCTCTAGCCTGGCCGTTAATTCTCACAGGGCGAGCGGGGAACGCGGTCGACAGGCGCGCGAGAGGGGGGCGTAGGAGAGGAGAGAGAGGGAGAGGGGACGCGCATGCGCTGCTGCTCATCGCGGCGTTGCGCAGGAGATAATTTCGGCATGTCTACCCCGCGTTTCAGAGGAAGAGTGGAGAGGGGGAGGGGAAAGGGGAAGTGGATAGGGGGGATGGGGAGAGAAGAAGGGGAGAGGGGAGGGAGAGAGCGAGGGGAGGAAAGGGGAGAGGGGGACCAGAGAGGAGGTGTGTGTTGCGGGTATGCGCATGCGCAGTAAGGGTGGTCACGCCGCACACCAACACCACCCACCGGTTTGAACTCCGCTATAAGATGCTTCGCATCTAAAAACTTGAAGAAAAGAAGTTTCATCAAAGGGGTCAAGCCCACGACCTATCGGTCCGTGACAACAGATACCGGGTACGCTATCCACTGCGCCAAGGTCACACACTCTGGAGGCTTTACTAACGCGTCTTTTATATCTCACACTTTCCACTCACAGTGCTCTTTGTCGGCGGGGTGGTGTCACTGTCTGGGAGCGATAAAGTGAAGTAATGCATTATGACCGTGGCCTCCGCAATTAGCTCCAGCAACGCGTCGTTGCTACGCGTCCGTCCCATTCGGCTCGTTTCCAATAGAAGTGCAATTTTGTGAACGCCTCAACACTCCGCGAGGTGGCGACCTTAGCCCAAGCCTAGGCCTCACTCGTAGCTCCGTCCATATTAAAAATAGGCCTGCGACGCATAGAGTTTCCTACAGTACTTACTAGAGGTAACTCTGGCGCTAGTGTCTATGGGGGCTGCAACGCCTGACGCTTCAGCCAGCATGGGAATGATGGGTAGTACACAAACTTGTCTAAACTTCGTTCTTTCGGCTCCGTTTGGCTACGCGTCGCCTGCATCCGCTTTGTCGCAAAACAAAGTTCAGCAGAAGTCAGCAATTCCACTTCACCACTTTAACTTTTTTAGGCTCACCAAATCAAACCTGGTCACGAAGTTCACAACGGTCTATTCTTTTATCCGAAACGAACGCCAAAACACAGCAATAAACAAAGCCACAAGTACGTTTGAAGCCGCAAGCACGAAGACTGGGCAAATTTGTGTACTACCCATCATTCCCATGGTACCTGAACGATCGCAGCGCCAGAGTCCCCTCTAGTTAATTTTAGGAAACTCTATGCTGCGACTCACGCCTGCCTCGCCTGGCTGTGACACCGCGTTCCCCACGTACGCTCGCCCCAAGAAAAATCGCGGCCGGGTCACAGGGTAGACATGACGCGCGTTGCGTTTCCCTCTAGTCCCGCTTTTTAACATACGGTGGGATGGCGACCTTAGCCCACATTCAGGGTCCAATCAGCGACGCTCTTCTGGTTGGCACACCGCTTTCTCTTATTGCGCTCTCACCGTTAACTACTAAAGCTATCACAAAGGTTTGTTTAATCATTAATGATGGACGTTAGTCGTCGGTATGGAGATGTGCTACCAAGTGCCAGCGTGGGTGCATCCACTTAAACGGTGCTATTGGCTGCGAGATCGACCTATAGGTGGCAGCAGCGTCGCCGCGTTAGTGTGGAGAGGCGGTCGGAGGCGCGTATACAAATGCACACAGCGGCGCTTCGTTGTGAGCAATTTGAGCCGATTGTCGGCGAATAAAATGCGTTGATTGCTGCTTACTGGTAATATAGACACTCCTTATTGTTGAATTGATGCACGAAGATCATCCAACGTTCCTATTACTAGTGAGAGAAGCGCAATCTGAAGATGAAAGGGATGCTCGCCCTGGATGACAGTATGCGCTTACGCACTATATATATATATATATATATATATATATATATATATTATATATATATATATATATATATATATATATATATATATATATATATATAGGTTTCGAAAGAATGTTGCTGGCTATTGGTTTAATTATATGAAAGAAAACTAGTCACAGTGAAAAACATAACATTTATTCTGAGCTTTCGGCCGGGGACCGGCCTTTATCAAAGAATGCATTCGTACATGGCGTACGGGTTTAAGTACAGATTTTGTCAATACATAGATGTAGACACACCATCGTGATTAGTTGGACTATGACATGGGAGGGGCCAGAACAACAACAATAACAGCAAACAAATCCCAGGGAGAGAGCGACACGCATACAAGGTGACACACACAGCATTGCACTCTGTGAAGAGTAGAGTATAGGCGGGGTCAGAACATACACAATATAAATAACAAACAGCGAAACGAACCTACGTGTGTGGTTCGGAACGAGAGGCGGAGGGGAAAAAAAGAATATATATATATATATATATATATATATATATATATATATATATATATATATATATATATATATATATACGTATATAGTTGTATTCTCTGTACGTGTTTAGCTTGTGTTCTGTGTACTACGCACTGCTGTAGCACGACTGAACTACTCAAGTGTTTACTTCTTGTTCATTTGTATACCAGCCCATATTCCTGTGCAATGAGTTCAATAGCACTGTTCACGCGAATACGCATACGCAGGTAAGAGTTTAGCACAGAGCTTTCATCGATTGATTGCGTGCACGACAGTGATGCAACAAAGGTCCGGTTATTTTGTGTAATAAGTGTCTTTTTTTTTTTTCAAAATAATAATAATGTCCGCTGCCTTCCATCAATTTATAACAACTCCACACAAACGTTCAAGACAATGTGAAAAAAAAAGGATGAGGTTTTGCGTGAAATTATACGACATAAATGTAAGGCACGCCGTCGGGCTAAGAACACGGGTGGTTCTGCATAAATTTCGCCGCAAGTTCAAATTGCACGCGGCAACACCGTTTTATCACTGCCGTGTCATTCCATTGTCTGCTTTTTTTTTAGAGACAGTTTGAGTACCGTAGTCTCAGACTTCACTCGATAGAAATATTTCGCTGTAGCGGGACCGCGACCGTAGAATAAAAGGACATCTTAAGCACAACTACAGCTCATCATGAACTACAGTGCCGCAGTTATACACCTAACAACAACGCGAAAGTGCATGAGCCTCGTTTTTGTTTACCACGGAGTCGCTAAAACGCTGCATTCAAACACAATTTAATGCTCCTCATGTTTGGGACTATTCCAAGCGCACTTTACGATGTCCTTGAACCAGAAAGCGGCATCAGCACTGAAATGATTCTGGCGAACGAAGGGTACGACACCAATACACAGCCCTCTCGAAAGTCGCACTCACTGATCTTATTACAATGCACATGCAGCCGAGCAAGCCCATTTGCTTCTGTACACAATGTTAGGTATACGTACGAGCAGTTAAAATCGCGCTAACATAACAGAACAAACCGCCCTTTGAGAATGTGCAGGACGTACGCGCACGTGCAAACACGACGTGGCTAGCAGACGACGGAGGAAGCAATCCACACTCGGCGCGCTTCAGCCAGTAACCGCCAGGCGGCGACTCCGCTCGATCTCGCGGCCAATAGCTGCCAAACACCAACAGGCATTGTGCAAGCTCTCTTATGTCAATGTACAGTAAACATTCAACTACTTCTGTAAAGCCGCGTACGTTTTACTTTCGTGTTATACCGATTTCCTATGACGGAGGGATCAACCATGTTTCTTTTTTGTTGTTCTTTAAGTCTGTAGGCAAATAACGCGCTACGCCTACGAAGACCCCCCCTCATCTTCATAGGCGGAGGTGGGGGTGAGACATGTTTTTAGACTTGTTATACCCTGCCAGCTTTCTCGCGAACTTGTGCCACTCGGATGCGCATGGAAAGAAAATCGTCCAGAATAGCAAAGGAAAGAGCAGTAGAATCAAAGTTATGTTATTTATTGCACGAAATAGCACCCGGTCCGCGAAAGCTCTGCAGGACTACCAATAAAGTTGTTACCAAGCAATAGGGCCTTCACAAGCGCTATACAGATGTCGTTTTGAACGTTTTACACGTCAAAATTCTTCCCTGGAATCGGAGCTACCGCTACTCAGTTAGCGTTCGAAATATTAAGTGAGGTCACGCCCCACTGGTTACTATTGCCCAAACGCAGGTGAACTTCGAAGGAAGCAAGGCCATGGGGGTATCCTTCACAAGGTACGGCGAGTCGCAGAATGTGTCGGCAGAACGAGAAGTGATACTGTCAGCGGGAACCGTGGGATCAGCTCAACTCCTGTTGCTCTCCGGGGTGGGTCCCAGGGAGCAGCTGGAGAGATTACAGGTAAGACGAATCCCGCTTGTTGCGAACTACACGCAATAATCCCCAGCCACACGTGCCATTTTTTGCATGTGGAGGTTAGCAATAACTTGCAGCCACACATGCCTTACTTTTCGCTGTCTCTACCAGGCTGCCTGCCACGCTCTCCTGTCACGGGGCGAGGAAGTCTCTCATTTGTTCTGGCATTTCTGCTGGACTGATGTAAAGGGTGGCCAGCGCGATGTTCACGTTCCCCGCTTGACTCGCACAACGCACGCACGTCCACACAAAGTTAGGATGAGCCCTGCCTCTCTGTTGTCTGGCAGTGACAAGTTCACCGGGCTGGTGAGGGGGTCGCGGACCTCAGATGAGGAAGCGTGGCCAGTGTATCGCGTTTCTTTTCTTTTCGCTGCCGTCATTCTCTTTGCTTTACCCCGCACGACCGGTGCCGCGTAGTAGTCGTTTGCGTCTGGAACCCATTAGGGAGCGTGAAACAGCGTCGTTGGAGAGGCGAGACGTGAAAGAAGCGCCATCTTTCTTTCCCGCCGCTGCTGTGAATGCGCGGAGGCGCGCGCGTCCGAGACCCCAGCTACCCACGGAAAGCCATTTAAACAGAGCAAAGAAAGATTCGCTTTGAACAAGGATATAATTAAACTATACCATGTCCTGAACATCGCGTCATTCAGAGAGAGAGCGAGAACATTTATTAGAAAAAGGCAGAGAGTTCGGCCTGAGCTTGTGCGCTGTGGCCTGCTACTCTGCACAGGGGAAAAGAGAAATGAGGAAAAAGAGTGACGAAGATGGTGACGGGAACAGAGGCGATGCGTATGTACAATAACCCCGTAACAATGGTTTTCTAATAGGGTAGTAGTGTCCAGTGCAATACTCTTCAGAAAGTCTATAATGCCCTCGTAGCAGTTGCTGAGTCTGTCTGCTCGGACACTACAGATAATAGGCTAGTTTCTCTGAGAGTTTTCACACCAATGCCTGTCAACGTTGAAGCCAGCGTCTTCCGTTGGGACACGTATAGAGGGCAGTCGCACATTAGATGTGTTAGTCTAATCCACGTGGCAGTGGTCACAGCTCGGGCTGTCCGCACGGACGAGAAGGTGCGCGTAGCGCCCACTGAAGGCGACGGCCAGGCGAATCCTGTGTAGCGAAACGTCCTATGCAGCGAAACGTCATCTGGGGGTCTCTTTCCCGCAGACTCCTATACCGATTGTTTGTGCTAGACCATTAAGTTGTTGTGCCCTTCCAAATAACTGAAGGTGCACAACACGTCAGTTCGCGAGCATGGAAGTTTTACGTGGACGGCGCCGTTATCCACTGCCGCTTTTGCTGCAGCATCAGCTAGAGCGTTGCCTGTCAAGCCACAGTGTCCAGGCATCTATTGGAAGATAATCGAGTGACCATTTTGTTGAATATCGAATGCTTGCATGATTTCTGAAGCCAATATGTAATATTGTCCTCCTAGTGAGCAAGAGTCAAAGTCAATGGATTGCAGCTTTACATTTCTGATAGGCAGTCCATAATGTCTACGTTGATGTCGCCGACTAGTATAAAGGGTTTGTGCTTGTAGGTGTTTTATATTTTTTGTCACAATTATGATTGATGTTCGTCTATTGTAAACATTTTTTATTCACATACACACATATGTTTCAACGGTTTTCTATACGCCATGACAACGGACAGTGAGAGTCGACGACAAAGCTAGGTTCTAAGGTCTACAATGTCTACATTGAAGTCGCCGACTAGTATAAACGGTTTGTGCTTGTTGTTTTATATTGTTCTGTCATAATTATGATTGATATTAGTCTATTGTTAAGCCTATTGTTGAAACCACGCATCTCCACGAAGTGAATCATGACGAGTGGACGAGTAGGTACGTAAGCACGGACAGGGACGCCAGATGGACGGACATGCCTCAGCCATAATTAAGATGCTTCGCGCCTAAAGCAAGTAGCAGTGAGAGCAGCATGCGAATGGCCCGAACGATTATTCCGAACGATAATCCTGCGAAAGGACAAGAGAACGAATGAAAAACAGAGGCAGCTGATGAGGAAGAGCCTTATAGATGCTAAATAAAGCAGTTGGGTCGCTGATCGCGCTCTCTTTGCTGCTACGGCAAACGCAGATTCCTGTGGTTGCTGACCTTCCAGTCGGACACAACCTACAGGACCACGTGGTACTACAGATGGCCCCTCCAGTAAGCATGGACGAGAACGCTGGTATTCCGCCTTACGGCCTCAAAGATATCCAGCGGTATGACTGGAATAAAACTGGTAAGACCAGCCAAATATATAAACCTTCACTATCTACAGTGTTTCACTGTTCAGTGTATTTTTTTCTTTTTGACTCATACGGTGCCATGTGGGAAAAACGTTTAGTGTTTCATACACTTAGCTAGCTCGCGAGTTTCGGCAAAATAATTTATGTGTGATGTCATAACAAGGGTAGCATACAGAACATGATAGAATAACCCAATTACTCATATGCTGCCACCTCCTTGCCACGCTGGTAAATTCAGGAGTCAGTGCAGATATGACGTAGTCCGAAGGTTGCAGGTTCGGTTCCTGCTGGCGGCAAGTTGTCTTTTCGCCCACTTTACTTTGCTCACATCTGTATCACAATTACTACAATACACTTGTAACAGTAAAATGATCGTTCCATATAGATTCCTTGGCTTCATTATCTGCTGGTTTTCACTAAGGTTGTGTCAAACAAAGGTACGAGCCCTCAAATTTGCCTTCGTTCATGGTCCCGTTTCAGCACTTCTTCCCAAATAATTTCGCCTCTCTCAAGTACAATTCTGACGCACACATAACTCTTAATAATTCTCGTTAAAAACGTCACGGCAGATTGACTTAATAAAATACTGAATCTAGATGCCCGTAAAACAGGGAGGCATCAAGAAAGACGAACCACTTGCGCGATGTACGCGAGTACCAAAGTCAAAAACTTGGTTTCTGTGCGCGGTTTTACTCAGTTCTGCTTTCTGCCCACTGTTTCCGGAAGGCACAATCTCGATACCGTCGGGCACCGAGTTCATTCAGTTCCTGCACACCGCCGACAACGCAACGGACGCTGACATACCCGACGTCGAAATTGCCCCGATCTCAACTTCGCCAGCCAGTCAGCTTTTCAAAGCGTTGATGGTCGAGCTGGGCCTGATGCCAGAGGTAAGATTGGTATAATAAATACGCGCGAATACAGAGAACGAGAGGAAGAGAGAGAGATAGAAAAAGGACATGGGAAAGACACGTTGTTTAGCCAGAAGGAAAAATCCTGTATGCAACCTTACACTAGGGAAGAAGGGAGGGAGATGTTTAGAGGTGAGAGAGAAGAAATTAAGATTCTGTGCAGTGACACTAGTGCTAAGGACCGTCCAGTGAACTTAGTCGCAAAAACCGATCTACAACTTTTTAAACGGAATTTTTGCCCTGCTTCATTGCTTCAAAAGTTGGTTAATTAATCCTTCCTACTTGATCAATTAATCAGAACAGAAAAATAGAATGACTTACTTCATGCAACAGTCAGCAGCAGCCTGTATTTGGTCGTGTCGTCATAGAGTGCGTCGGCATATTTTAAAATTTTTGCTAGAGGTAGCTGAGACACCCGGTTACAGTGCACAGAATGTCGTACACACTACTTCCGGTCGCAGCATAAGTATTCCAAAGAATATCAGTGAAGTGACAGAGGAGCGAGCCAAAGCACCTTGACATAATGATATCGTGGTTATGGTGCCTAAAAACCACATCAATTATTGTTTTAGGAACGAATGTTGCTCGCAGGTAGTATCCGCTGTGGCTTCCGTGTACCAGACATATATGAACCAGTTTTGCCCAGTTGATACATGTGCCCGACCCCCAGCCCGCTTGTGAGACCACCTAAAGCCATGCTGCTGTTTTACCTTTCTTTTTTCATTTTTCTTTTGACCATCAGAACTCTTCAGGCACGCATAGAAGTAATTCATGGCATGCCGACGATGCAGCTAAGAATGCTCACGAAAATGGCGTGATGGAATCTATCCCACTATCAAGAAGCGACGCAGCAGCAAAGATTAATACGCTTGCGCATGATGTCGCAAGGTCTATGTGGAACACGCGCGGTTTTCGCCACACCCGTCTTCACCGCCTGGATCCATGCCTACGACTCAGTATTCCATCTGGCCTGCCCCGATCCGAGACGACCCTTCTCTGCCGCATGTGGCTTGGGGTGTCTTTTACGAACGCCTTTGCGTGCCGCATCGGAATGACAGACAGCGCTGCATGCGACCATTGCGGCAATGACGAAACCATTGAACACATTTTATGTCAGTGCCCTCGGTACAACTCTGAGAGACAGTCCCTCTCAGCAATGTTTGCTCGCCTCGACGACCAGCCGCTTTCTGAGCAGTCAATCTTGGAATGTCGGAAAGATCGAGCTCCACGCCAGAAAGCAACGAAGGCGCTGATGAAGTTTCTGCGAGCGACCCGCCTCGTTGAACGATTGTGACACTCCTGTGTGTGTGTGCGTTTGTGCTTCCCTCCCTCCCTATCCCATCCCTCTCTTTCTTACTTTTCTGTCTCCCCTTACCCCTTCCCCAGTGCAGGGTAGCAAACCAGATATGTTTTCTGGTTAACCTCCCTGCCTTTCCGCATTACATTTCTCTCTCTCTCTCTCTCTCTCATGGCTTTCACATTTACCGCCATTAATGTCATCGTCGTTTCATCCTCATCCTTGACATCAATCATCCTCGCCTTTTTTTTTCGCAAGGGGCGTGCAACGTTATAGTCAGGTCTGACGTCACAGATTCGCTAAAACCTGCGCAGTAGCACGCGCTTCACGTTACCAGATTCTTTAGCACCATCTTCAATGCTGCGTACCCGAGTTTCAACACGGTGCCACCAAGCCGGATTTCAACCACCCATCTTTCGAATATCATTTCACTGTTGGTGCAGGCTTTTGACGGCATAATCGGACCAACAGACGGGGAGGCTCGGCTTTCGTGCCGTTGCCATCCTCAACCGGCCAATGTCAAGGGGCTCCATCACGCTTCGCTCTGCCGACCCTGACGATCACCCGGATATCGACCCGAGAATTCTAGAGCACCCTGATGACGTCCGGAGGGCCGCTGAAGGTAAATATAAACATGCATCGCTGCCACCAGGCAGCGTGCTTACATCCGCACGCCCCTCTCTGGACAGCACGGCGAGATAGTCTAGGCATTGTTGAAGGGCTTAGAAAGAGCGAAGGCCGGATATAATGATTACAGGAAATAAAACGAGGACGGCATAGATCGTAAGTGGCGTTGAGACATGCATTGAAGAGCCTAAGACAAACCGACAGGAACAGCGGGGTAATCCAACGTAGCTGATGAGAACCTACCGAACATTTATGCTGGATTCATTTTTCGCTGTTATTCCTGGTTGGGATAAAATGGGGTCACGACAAAAAAATGCACCTTCGTACTTCAGTCTTGCTTACAATTAATAAACATGTAAAGAACACAGACAACCACAATGGTAACAAGTCTTGTTAAACGCAAAAACCTGCTCGGGTAAAAAAAAATCACAGCATATCCACGGAGTGAATGATGATGACTGGGCGAAGCTGCAGAGGTTCATCGGTAAACCGTGAATCTTCCGTGAATTCTGCCCAG
The DNA here is from genome assembly GCF_013339695.2 of Rhipicephalus sanguineus. Taxonomy (NCBI): domain Eukaryota; kingdom Metazoa; phylum Arthropoda; class Arachnida; order Ixodida; family Ixodidae; genus Rhipicephalus; species Rhipicephalus sanguineus. Next base: position 113,314,172 of record NC_051178.1, read on the forward strand.
TACATCATCACCGACGTGAGATCGGGCGCGTTTATACTAAAGGTTCGATGAGAGTTATGACGACTTGCAGCTCACTTTAATTTTACATGTACGCTGTGAATTTTTCATTGTTTAGAAAACCATTGCTTTAGAAACATCTGGCGTCTTTCGTTAAGCAGCTGGCGTCTTTTCCTTTTGCTTTAGAAACATCTGGCGTCTTTCGTTTTGCTTTTAGAAAACATCTGGCGTCTTTCGTTGGTTTATTTCATCAATCAACGGCGTTTTTGAACAAAATTTTTATTGTTTAATTACGCACAGGAGAAATCTCACCAGGCACTACCTTGGAGGTAAACAATGGCTGCTAATGGGAATGAGAGACAGAAGATCAGCTTTTAGCTAACACTTACACTTCTACTTCTACTAACGTTGCCTACTGGAACATGCCAATGGCTGCTAATGGGAATGAGAGACAGAATTCGGCTTTTAGTTAACGCGCACGCTGCGAATTTTTTATTGTTCAACAACGCACAGGAAAATCTCCCACCGGCACCACCTTGGAGGTCAAGATCTGGTACTAGCGTTACGACTGGTTACGCACTACGAGGGACGAACGGGTGCCGCTTTAAGGAGCTTCGCCCCTAAAACCCTCCCAGAATCAAAACAGAATGTCATATATGTGGATGTCAGGCCGTCACGGTGGTATAGCGGTTACGCGTGCTCGGCTTGTAATCGGAAAGACGTGCGGATTCGATCCCGGCCGCGGCGGTAGCATATCGGTGGAGGCGAAGTGCTTCACGTCCGTGTGCTCAGATTTAAGTGCATGTTAAAGAACCCCAGGTGGTCGTAATTTCCGGAGTCCTCGCTATCCGTGCCTAATTAATTACCATGTCGTGGTTTTGCCACGTAATGAAGGAAACAGCAAGGTTGAAGACAGGGAGGTTAACCAGAAAGGCGTCTGGTTGATTACCCTACGCTGGGGGAAAGGAGAAGTAGAAAAATGAGAGAAAAAGAGGGAGAGGGAAAAACCCCTAGAATTATTATATACATGTGGATGACACCCTAAGCATATTATGCCGCCGCAATGCTCGGCCCTTTGCACGTTTACCGCTTAGACTGCGTGCACACAAACATACAAAAGAGGGAACCAAACTTAACCAGCGAAATACACCGCCAATAATTCTGACGTGAGCCTTCTAAACTGATAACGTATTCGGCCTATTGGATGAAATAACAGAGCACACTCACCACATACTTCCCTTCGGTGTTTTTTAGGCTTTTTTTTAATTATCTTGGGACATTTCCCCTAAAATAAAAAAAATGATTGATTGATTGATTGATTGATTGATTGATTGATTGATTGATTGAGATTGATTGATTGAGATTGATTGATTGATTGATTGTGATTGATTGATTGATTGATTGATTGATTGATTGATTGATTGATTGATTGATTGATTGATTGATTGATTGATTGATTGATTGATTGATTGATTCTAAACTGGCTTAAGCCCATTGTACCTCCTGGTGGAGAGGGTTAGCCCACCTTTCCTTTTAGTTATTTTTGCCACACAGAAGGAGAAAAAGGCGGGTGCATACACTACGGAAATGATGCTAGGAAAGTGACGTACCGCATCGATTGCGGGACTCGATGTTATTCGACAATCGACGGGTTGCATACATATATACATGAGTTGCAAGGAGATTGACGCACATGTATGCGACGTACTGCAGGAGAGCGGAAGAAGAAATAGCGTGAGCCTTGGCGCTTATCGCAGGCACGAGGAAGTTCATCGACCAGGTGCTGGGCACGGAAGCCATGCAGAGCATCGGTGCCAAGCCTTGGAACGTCACCTTCGCACCATGCGCTGAAGCGGGATCGTTGTGGAGCCAGGGTTACATCGAGTGCCTGTTCCGGCACGCCGCACACACTATGTGGCACTTGTGCTGCACAGTGGCCATGGGGACGCACTCGGAAGCTGTCCTAGACGAACGGCTGCGGTAAGTAACAGATCACGAAAAAAAAAGTCCATACTGAACTTTTCCCTCAAAACGAACTGTCCAACGTATGCCAAGCGCTATTACAGTCGGCGTGGCTGCGTTCTTTTTGCAGTACGATTACGAGAACACACACAGCGTGTTCTCTTTGCAACGTTGCGTACATCAATTTTTTTTTCGCCCTCTTTTTTTCTCACGTGTAGCGTCTTAACTGTGTATTTTCGATGGTGTTTGAATTCAAGTTGGGAGAAGTCAACAGGGGTTCTTTTTTGACAAGGAATTCTTGACGGACTCCTTTTACAGTGCTATATACGCATTTTGATAAAATTGTAGTAAACAATTTTGCCACGCCCGTGTGCCTATTGTGTCTAACTGCCACGCGGAGCTGACAACCTCGGTTCACAGTGAACGTATTTTTCTCGGCTACATTCCTTCTTATCACGCACATAAGTCATGTTATCCAGGTTGCATAACGGTTAATTTCTTGGTGTACATAACATGACGCTGGGTACGCGCAACGAATACAGAGTAAAGGCTGCTCAATGCGCTGGTGTGTATGAGCGTATGTGCACATGTGTGTACGTGCATCTTGGGCTCCCCACAACACCCACGAAGGGTAGACATATGCAGCTCGCTTGGTTCCAAGCTTGCATTAAATCAGCTATTTTTCTGTAGGGTTCCAATCAATAGAATCTTCGTAGCGTAACCTACAGCGTTTACACCCGCCTTACCGACCAATACGTCGATATCAATTTCAGTGCCGCCAGCCCTTTGCTGTAGAAATCACAATAACTTTCGATTTAGTGGTAACAGTTAAAAAACACTTCTCCGCGTAGCTCGATGCGCAGAAAGAAGCATGCAGTCTCTCCGGAGGGATCGTATTCACAAAAACATCCCAAGCTAGATTTGATCGCCAGTGAAACTTTCAACAGTCTGACGGCGGACATCTAATTAATGAAGCCGGCTGGCCAATAGCAACGATCGTTTACAAACTGAGAGCTTTGTGCACTGGACCCTCGGGCTGTAAATGGTAAACGTGACTGCCGCCCCACCCCGCCCCGCCTGAGAACAAACAAAAACGTAATCATAACGCTCGTAAGGCGTGGGCGGGCAAATTATTCATTCGCCAAGTTCCTCTAGCATGCTCTCATGCATGAGGTCTGCAGAATGTTTCCTCAGTGAGAGCACTACACGCGAGCTACAGCTTTCTTACATTTCGCCCACTACGGAAGGCAGCCGACATGGCGGCCGCCGAAAATCAAGTCCGCGACCTCGTGCTTTGCAACAAGCAGAGTAACTACTATTAAATAATCAACGCGGTGATCCAATTTCATCATAGGATAATGTAACAGGGTTATATATGAAGATGTAGGGTATACTTTTCAGTGCTTCGCAATGATGCGCACCATTTAAGTACGACTGTGCGATCGTGAACTTCCTTTGCACGCAGGGTCCGAGGCAACGTGACGAACCTGCGAGTGGCCGACGTCTCCGTGATGCCCGACATTGTGAGCGGTCACACACACGCACCGCCATGATGATCGGCAGCAGGCGGCGGCCATGATCATAGAAGACTACGGAGGACAACGATAAAATGATGCTTGCATTATTATAGCTTCACACTTCACACTCATTCTTTTACGTGCCACGTTTTGCGAAGTTACGCTTTACTGTATACCCATCGCTCTAAGACGCAGCTTGTAATAAAAAGAAAGCAATATTTCCCGCTGATGTGTACAAACTCTCGTCTGTTGTCATTATTGTCGATCGTTGACTGACTACGTATATAGTAAGCTTTCTCCACTTTGTCGCCGTACACTTTCCAAGTTTCATCTCAACGTGGTTCAACATGGAAGAAAATGCACGATACATCAGTACACAGCGCGTCCCTATTTAAAAACTCACAAAATCCCTTATGCATTCACCTAAGACGACTCGAAGGCGAAAGCCCCCTTCTTCTTCTGCTCAGTGGATGCATATTTATCCTCAACCGACCCCCTCCGAAAGGCTTCTGCACCTAAACGTGGTTTCGCACTGCCTCCAGGAACGGAGGCGTTGCAAGCTTTCTGCACGTCCCTTATTTTGCATGGCCTCCGTGATCGGCCCACCTTTGACTAAGCTACGATGTCATGTGGCGTCATGGTTAGGTTACAAATTCCGGCAACCTGCGACGTCACGATGACGTCCTTATCGGTAAAGTGAATCGCCTTGCGATCTGACGCCGCCGCAGCATTAACGCAGCAGTGTTCTGAAAGTTTATGTTCAGACACGAAATAATCTAGTTCACACACTGTTTAACGAAATAAAACCGCGACTCAAGCATCAATAACGTAAATCTTATATACACAAGCGCATTTTCAGCTCCTATAACAACTGGGTGTGTGTCCTATTTAGATATGAGCGATAACGAGACTTCTGCTGCCATTAAGAGCTAATTGATACATCGTAATCCATTTAGCGCTCCATTTATCTCCGTTAGAATTATCGTTATATATCGGGCGGCAGGAACGGGTGTTCACATAGTGCCGTGTATACTTGAAAAACATACAACAAGCAAACAAAGTAGAGGGAATGTTTTTATTTCTTCGATGACGTCTTTTTATCAGCATCCAAAAATCTTTTTTTGAGGCAAAACCTGAAAAACAAAGCCTGTACTGATGTAAGTAGGCAGAAAAGCTATATAAAAAAATAACAATCAAGACTGAATGTACGCGACAATATTAATAATATTGAAAATGAAAACTCAATGAACCGTTACGGCGTTTCTGTGAGGTGTGAGAACTGAGAACAGAAAGTACTTACAAAAGTACAAATGTGAATTATAAACTACCCGAGATTTACCTAGCTAACTTGAAGAGCCCCATAAGGCAATTATAGGGAACACTATACACCACCTTACATACAAATCACACGAAAGTCACAGATTCATTACGCTACGCCCATTAAGCCCTTAAAGCAAGCCCTTTAACACCACTCTGATTGATCAACTGCTTCGCACACACAGAACTTTACTTATGAAAATTCGCTGCAAAGATTTTAACATGACTTAATTCTGATATTTTACGCACTAGAGCCCCATCCTATACTGAGGTATACAACTTAGCGGGTCGTACCACCGAAGATTAAATTTAAGGTGCTCATAAGTATCATGTCATATATACTCGGGGACAACTTTCTGTGGCAATGAAGGGAAAGCTACGGGGCGCAACGTCTGCGCATGTACTGCCACGGCCGCTGGATGAAAAAGCATCCAGCGGCCGTGGTACTGCTACGCGAAGTAGTCCGGTTTGGCGCGCGTCTCGTAACGCCGTGGAAAGTGATGGCTAGCGTTGCATCCATCAAGGTACGAGTAAAAGGCGCGACTTTTCACGCACGCAAAAACGCAAGTGACAACGTATAAAGTAAAGAAATACAAATATCTCGCTTGTGTGCGCTGCGTTCCGTCTCAAAAAGCTACATGTAGAAATGAATGAGTATTTTATATATCTCCGCAGAAAATACGGGCGCTATTGTGGGACTACATTCATTAGCGGTAGGATACGTGGAATGCGGCTCTGTAGCTTTCCCTTCATTGCCACAGATAGTTTGTCCCGACTATAGTGTTTTCGCATCGCGCCGACATTACCTCTTTACTCGAGTTAAGAAAAGCGCGCAACAGACAGTCAGGTATTAGCAGTATTCATGTACTCTGGTTCTGATCTTTTTAGGATGCGACTTTCGCTGTAGCAATACCTTAGCGGCCGATTGCGCAGCGCAGCCACAGCGCAATGCGCGTGTGCACATGTGAACACACACACGCGCGCGTGAGATAGAGTGAGATGGCGCGCGCACACATTATGATTGTTATGATTACGAAGTTTCTCTTGTTTTCGTTTTTTCGTAATACGCGCTACTTTCTCTCTGTATGTGCCCCTTTTTCATACAAGGATAAAACAACATATATTTGTTCACTAGATATGATATGCACGAAGGCAGTTGTCAGAAATATGTCGACCCTCGCCTGCGGTTAAACCAGCAAGTTTTTCTCGAGCACAGCCCTTGCGCAAGCATGGCGTGAACACACACGACGACGCCCGTATCGCTTAATACTCTCATCCTTTCTCACTTTTATTTCTCTCTCCGCTGCGGCCCTCAAGCGACGCCGGCGCAGGAAAGGTCTGCCCGTCTTCGTCCAAACGTGCGCCAGAGCGCGATAACGGACTAGCAGTATAAATATACGCCCACTAAACTCTGACGAGGGGCTTCTTTCTTTTTTTTGTTTTTTTTCCGCCGCGGACAAGGCGCAAACATGGATCTGAACTCGACGGTGCACGCACCGTGAACAGCGTTCCTGCGGCCCAGCCCGCCTTAGCCCTGCTCTAC
>NC_051178.1:113683107-113813499 GCF_013339695.2 Rhipicephalus sanguineus
CGTCCGATCACGGCTGCGTCGGTTCGTTACGCTGTCGCGGCCGCGACGGCTGCATTTTTGATGGAGGCTAAAAATGCTTGAGGCTTGAAAAAGTTGCTCCCTTTAGTTTTTCAAATATTGGGCTAGGCGACCGGCCCCGAGTTGGGCCATTGTATGGTCGGCGATGCCGCGAGATGTAGCGGCCGGCCGACGGTGAACGGTACGGTCGTTGTCATTGCCACTGTGCTCGAAGTATCGCGATTGACTGGAAGACTTTTTCACGAACAAATATTGCGAAATTGCTTTCTGTGAACGCAGGGTGCCCAGAATTATGAAGTCTGGCCGGTGTTAGGGTATCTCGAAAGTGTAAACAATTAAGCAAGATAAATAAGACGTTTCCACTGCCTAATGCGGTGGTCTAGTTAACGAGGCCTTCCTCGCATTAAAAAAAGTTTTCACACAAGAATTGTTTGTAAGAGAAAAATTCCAGCCGATACATGGTGCTGAGCATATATAACGACCAATACCCATGACGTCGACGGGCTGACGTCTCCTTAGGCTGTTGCCTTCTGCTGAGTATCTGTGTATCCACTCATATGCAGCCTTTTGTTTGCTTCTTGCTAAGTAATAATATTGCTAGCGAAGGTGGCGGGCTATTTGGAGAGCTATTACGAACACAATGTGTTGGTGCATTCGGCACCAACACATTGGCCTCATACTTGCACTGGTGCATTCGGCCCCAGACTTGCGCATCAGAGTCGATATGCTTACGTAATCGTTTTAGTTTGTCAGCAATGTCTACATCTGTATATGGAAAATTTTGTAGCACCTGACCAATGTTTGCTCGGTCACGAAAAAAAAAAGATGCTGCTTATAAAAGTAAAAGTTAAACCAAGTAACAACTCTGCTGCTACTTGAAGTGCCCTATGAAGATATAAAAACACGAGAAATGTCTTGACGTCTACGAGCATACAACTGAGATCACAAAATTACTCCTCAAAAGTAATTAAAGTACATTATTAACTATTGCTCTAAAATCCTTTTAAATTCAATGAATATATATTACAAATTACAGCTGGCCGCAAGTAATGTCATTACATGACTATTCTGAAGATTAGCAAAATTACATTGAAATTACATTAACAAAGGTTCATTCCCCATGCACATTTCATGTGCGCTTTATTTAGAGCACATACACATTGAAATATTGGAGGTGTTTAAACTTCCTGCGCTTGAGGTCTGGCAATCAGATAGCTTGTGGGAAAGTAAAGGGCAATTTTCTCGAAGTGACTCGACTGAAGAAAATCATTGCATCACTAAATAACCCGCCCAAACAAGTAATTCATTACATTACTCATATGAGCAAAAGTTTAGTTATTTACTGTGGTTTCATTACTGCCAAGTTTGCAACACAATGACGAGGACGATGGTATAGGTACAAGCCAAAGAAAAAATAAAATAAAAGAGAAGCTTGGACGTTATTTATCCGGCCAGAAAACCTAGAATTTGAAGAGACTGACAACCGAGTTTCATGAACCCAGTTTTTAAAGGCAGGCGCAGAGGTAAACGCCCCCTCGGTAGTGGTTATACCTGCGGCAGTTGATTCCAATAGCTTGTGGATATTATGTAGGCAGAATTTTGCGATCTCGAAAGTCTCTAAACATGTTAGAGTCCGTCCTCCAGCAACGCTGATTAGTGATAGCGATGCTGATAGCACTTCTCAAAATGTTTAATCCACTAAACGTGCTGCTTCACATGAGCCAGGGTAACTGTGGTAAGCTAGTTTCATTGATATTTTCAATCGCTTTTGAGTATAAAAAGCAGGTAGAACGTGTTTTCCCGACGGTTGTCTTCACGTGACGTGCCTTTACCGCATGGCGAGCCTGGTGCTACTAGTGCTTCTCCAACTCGTCGGCAGATGCCGCTACTTCCTGAGCTAACAGCCACACGCTGCCGCTCGTGAGCATTGGATCGTATGTGAAGCGAAGGCGGCACCACTTTTCTGCTCACCACAAACGAAGGCTTATTAGCGCGTTTTTAAGTTAGAAACGATTGTAATCGAGAAAAGTGCACGCCAATACAGTACTAATAAGGATACCATTGACCGCTCATACTAGTAGAAGGTCATGTTATCGTCCTCTTATGCATCTTCGTGTTTTTTCCGCGTGGGGCCCCAATAGTCATTTTTCGCGACTTTTAGTGAAGAAATAAAAACATAAATCCATTTCTAATAAGAAAAGCATGGTTCCTTTTAGCTCACACGATGGAAAATCTTTCCGCCAGTAGGGTTTAGCTCAATTCGTGTTAATGATAATCGTTTTAATATATGACTTTCCACGAACAATACTTGCCTCGCTTGGAGGACGCCGAGGGAATATTGGGTGAAGCCGAACCAGACACTTTGCGCGGCGGGCTGGCCCTGTCACGGGACATGACGCCCGAAGAGCGTTTGGAGGAGCCCGACGAAGCGTCCATCACCTTCCTTCCTGACTGGCGCAGAGCTCGCGCACGCCACGCCGTCGCCTACACCCTGCGGAAGGTGCCCAACACCCTGTTGCACTCGGGACAGACGTGGGAGATGTCCTGGCAACCTCGAATGCAGAAGGGCGCCAGGCAACAGCCGAAGAAGCACCTGAGAAGGATAACGCCAAGGCGACACCCTCACGAACTGCATCCTGTACTGTGGGTGATAGTGTACGTGGTCTAGAAAAAGTTCATTTACATTACGTAGAAAAGCTGTCGTTAATGTACAACTTGTGTGTTCTTAGAAAAAAGAAGGGCGAATGATTTTGGGTAGTCAATACACTAATGTGAGCATGTTTAGAAAAAGAAAGGGGAGGCGAATGAGAGTACCATGTGCTATATGGGGGAACTGAAGGCAGTCCCTAAGAGATATATGTGCTTATAAAATGCGGAACTTAGAAGAAGCAGCATGGAACATTAACTGCTTAGAATAAAAAATCTCCAGGTGTTAATACGGAGCATCAACATACCCAAGCTCACGTTCTTTCAAGCGATGAGATGTTTGGTACAGCTTGCAACTGGAGGGAGATGTTCCCTATAGGCATGCAAACGTCGTAAACACTGTATTGGCGCCACTAACCCGATGGCGGCTAGGGCACCGCAGAGCATCCAGGTGAGGAATCCCGAATGGTAAACGGTCTTTTGTGACAATTGGCGTTTGCAGTAGGGGCACAGCACCGGCACCGGCAGTGGACCCCACTGGGTGTACAGCGTGATCACGCCTGCATCCACGCACGTTATGATAAACAAATGGAAATGTACGCGCCCTTAAGGCGTGCTAGGAAAAAATGATAAAAAGAATGAAGGTAAATACGTATTGCAGAGTTATTTAATTGCCACAGGCGCCTATTTCTACGTGTTCAAGTAGTGTAGCTAATTCTTCATGGTAGTCTCCCGCGGTGGAGCAGTTGTTATGGTGCTCGGCTGCTGACCCGAAGGTCGCGGGTTCGATCCCGGCCGCGGCGGTCGCATTTCGATGGATGCGAAATGCTAGAGGCCCATGTATTGTGCGATGTCAGTGCATGTTAAAGAACAGCAGATGGTCGAAATTTCCAGAGCCTTCCACTACGGCGTTTCTCATAATCGTATTGCCGTTTTGGGACGTCAAAGCCTAGATTTTATCAATAAAAATTCTTCATGGTAACGAATAACCTTTTTTTTATTTAGCAGATGGCTTCTTTTCGTACCGGAGTGGGAGCCCCTTTTTAGAGCAATGAACCATCGTCGAACCTTGCCGCGGTGAAATGGAAGTGCTTAAATGCTGAGAGCACACATGACAACAGCTAGACCAGCCAGCGTATTTTGCGCGTCTTTCTACGTCTTTGTTTTATTACCGCTGGTGAAATGTTCTTAAGAGTTTTGTTCCAGTTTGTGCATTGTTCTAGGGGCTGGTTTCTTTGTTGGACGCCACCTAACGGAATCAGCAGAAAACGAAGCCAAGAAAAGCACAGGGGATATTATTTGTAACTTTTAACTGTAGTGTAGTAGCTTCGACATCAATGAAAAATACCAAAAGCGGACGAAAAAAACAACTTTTCTTCGACATCAATGAAAAATACTAAAAGTGGACGAAAAAAACAACTTTTCCTCTGGTGGGGCTCAAATCCATAACCTTCGAATTACGCGCACGATGCTGTACCAGTTGACACTTTACAATGCTTTATAGGCTGACACTATAGAAGTAGTTATATGGTTCTCACGTCCTATCACGGCGCCTAACTGCACAAAGACAGGTAGCAAGAATTCGCAACATGCCCATATTTCGTACTTATCGAAAGTCAGATTTCAAGACGTTAGGTGAGGAACGGTTTTCACTGTTGTTCAACTAGCCCAGAAGCAAACTCACAGGTGGCAATAACACGTACTTGCACCAGTTATCACTAGAGGCCGGATTTTTAGGCACTAAAAAAGCTCGTTTTAGGCGCCAAAAATAGGCAGGCAAAAACATGTTTTAGGCTTCGAAAATTGTAAATATAGGCACAACAAATTTTCACATAAATGCAAATAATTTCAAACGAAGACGTGCGCGACCTCTATCTACGACAGGAAAACAAAAATGTTATTGCTTAAGATGACACAATATATATCAAAACGTTTATTGAGGAAGGAAAAAAAAAGGGGTCCAGGAAGCGGGTGGGTGGGGCCCCTATTCCAGGGCTCCACTGACTTGAGCGGCCCGCCACGCCTGGTCGAGGAGTGCTAGTTGCACCTCCCGAACCTCGCAGGCAAGCAAAGTCTCCCACGGCTCCCTTCCGGAAATTTTGCCGGATGTTTGCGGCGAGTTACTAAAACGCCAACATTTGAACATAGCGTGCTTTGTCGCGCACGGTTAGCACTCCCATGTTCTGCAGAGTGAGTAGTGTCCGCTGTCGAATCAACACACTCCTGAGTGTCTTTCCGGCATGACTGAGAAGTGCAGAGTAGGAGCAGACAGCCAGATTGCTAAAAGACCAGAAGCGAGGGATTCCTCCTATTGGCCGGGTCGAATTGCGTAGAGCCAATTTCCCTCCTGGCAGTCAACCACTGGCATCGGGGGGGGGGGGGGGGGGCGGTTCAACCTTCTCCCGTCCCCCGAAACTCTTCAGTGTTGCGTGTGTGTATATACACGCAGGCATACAAACGCATGCAAGAACGTATATAAAGTATAGTTGTCCCCCCCGTCTCCCCCATGAAAAAGATTTCTGGCTACGCTACTGCAGTGAACACCTTAAAAAGTACATTACAAAACAAACAAAAGCTGCGTGCACATCACATTTTTCTTTCATTTTTGCTTTCACTCTCCTTTCCGCTGACGGCTCTCCGCGGCTTCGCATTCGCCAACCACTTCGGGCATGTCAGCGCGGCGGCGAATGCTCGCCGGCGTGTCCCGCTTCACTGATGCTAGTGTTGTTGGTTGGTTGAACTAGATGACGAGGTAAACCCCATAGTTCCTAACAGTAATCTTACGTGGTAACAAGAATAACGGTCTCAAACAGAACCCGGGAGCGAAACTTGAGGCTAAATAGCGTTAATATAAGTGCCAATTTTGAAAATAGGCATTTATAGGCATTTATGAGCATTGAGGCACGAACGCCAAAAATAGACATTTATAGGCACTATAAAAACACTACAAAAGCCCTTCTTAACCTCTAATTTATGCTCATATATCAAAATGGCGTGATAGGAGCGCAAGGAACAAAATAGGCATTTGCCTAAAATCCGGTCTCTAGTTATCACTCGCAAACTATACTTGCGTGAAATTTATTAAGCATTAGTGGAGGGAATAATGTCAAACACCTCACTTCACGTTACAATAGTGGACGAAACTTTCGGTAAAACATATGATGGTAGTTTGTAAAGCAGGAGGCCTCAATGCAAAAGCCACGGCGAGATGAAACGTACACTGGCCTGTGGAAGAATTTTCTACGGTCTTTCCAGACACGACCGTCTTGTCGTACACAAACGGGTACTGGCCGTGGAATAAATCTGAAAAGGAAAAAGATAGCTTGTACGTGTGTAAGGAGACATATGCGCATAATCTCTTTGTCTATATTTTTCTAGCCACTTAATTACATAATCATGTAATTAAGCATCAGATTGCTGCTCGTGAATATTGTTATTGCGCCATGGTTTGACGCCGCGATTGATATAATCATAAATGACGTTGGAATGCCTTGTTTCCTTGCCTTTAGAATCAGTAAACAACGTCTATGTAATAATATTGGCATATCAAATCCTTATGTGCTTTCATAAAGGGCGTATGCAGCACCTAACATCGAAGTCCACCAGCGGGAAGGTTTCGACAATAATTACCCCGGCAGACATTCAGCATGAAAGAGCAAGAAAAACTGGCGCATAATCCCGGGAGTGAAGAAGTCAAAGTTCGAGGTCAATTGGCGCTACACATAGTGACAGAAAATTTATGTTTTCATTGCGAGGGCAACACGCCGGCTAAATGAAAATATTTTTTTAACGTTAAAGGGAAGCTGCAGTGCTTTCAGAATTCCGTGAAAACTTTGTGGTTAACAAGGGCCGACACTATTGCCGACGATGTCATAGTTTAGCTTTTTTCAGCAGTTGTTGCTGCAGGAGCTTTAAAATATGCGAAAACAAAGTTTGTCTTTCTCCGCCCACGCGAACGCGTAGAATTGATTTTGAATTGATAAACGTTTATTGAAAAGAAAGGGGTTGCGGAAGCAAGTTGGTGGTTCCCCTAGTCCAGGGCTCCACTGGCCTCAGCAGCTCGCAGTGCCTGATCGAGGAGCGCCGCGTCTCGGGCTTCCTTCTCCTCGCTGGCCAGCCAAGTGCTCTCCCACTTCTCCGTTCTGAATTTTCGCGCCGGAATCTGAGGCGTTTTAATTGCGGGTGGCTTTAGTTGACATTCCCAAGTAATAGTGTGGGCGTGTTAACGAAGTAACTGAAACTACGTCATCTTCGGTACCTTTGGCAGATCCGCGCTGCATTCCGATGGGAAGTTCTCGCCGCTCACTTATCCGAACTGCGAGAACGCTGTTTATGTACCTGCCGCATAAATAAGTATAGAGACGCTGAAAGTTCTGCAGCTGTATTACAATATCTACCACAACGAGAAACAGCCGAGCGCAATGTGAACAAGCGTCTCTCGTATCTTCAACCGTGTCCTCCGTGGCTAGCTCCGGCTGCGTGCGTTGCCGGAGCTAATCGCGGAGGCCGCGCTTTAACAGTGCTGCTGTTGCAGATGACGCACCACACAAAAGGTAAAGTCACAGCGTTCACTCAACATATGAAGAAGCCCTGCGACTCCAGCCGCTAGCTTTTTCTTGCCAAAAATTGCTGTTTGCGTTCGCTATTGAGAACTGTCACATCGGTTTTCGAATTTAGCAGGCATCAAACTATGATTACCCCTCCAGAGTCATTAAAGAAAGTGCTTCAGCTTCCCTTTAAACTCAAGACAAACGCACTATTTTTGTGGAAAATTTATGGAACTACCGTATATGTCGTGCACAGGTACGTGTTGTGCTTACATATCTCTTAACAACTTTGAAACAAAACAGAGACCCTTTTTTGTTTCGACTAGTTTTCAAAATATTGTTACAATGTGCAAGTTAAGTTGAGCAGTTCTGTGTGAATAAGCCTCTCGTTTACACCGAAGGCGGAGCAGCCAGAGCTTCCAAGCGGGCGAGCGGAACGCAGGCAAAACCTCGTCTCCAGAATGCGAAAGCGGGCGGAAAGCGAGGCAGCTAGTCCGATCGCTGCCGGGCGGATTATTCCCGCCCGCCGGAACTCGGCTTTGCCGCTTCCACTCAGGACGCCATGCGACACAGGCGCCGGCGCATTTCAGACGTAAACATTTGGTTGAAATAATACATATGGTATCCGCCATGTCCGGCCAAACGGCTGCGTTCTCTGCTGAACTGTTAATCAATGCGCCGTTGCACAACAAATCACTTCTGATATACAAGAAAATAGAGCGTTGGCGTGACCCGTCGCATCTCAATGCAAGTCGGGCCGCAAGCAAACGATGTTGGCGGCGTGACTTTTCACGAGCTTTCAGCTGTTTTTCTTCGTCCGTGCTGGTCATTCTCGATAGGCGTCAGCGCGCGAAGCAGCTACGAGCCGTATATGGCCCGAGATCTGCGCAGACGGCTCGGGTGCAGTGGCGCTCGGGTGGACAAACAGTGCCACGGGATGGCGACACGTCCGCAATAGCGCGGGGTGGCCCGTCTCCTCGGCCGCGCGGCCAGCCAGGCGAGCCGTGCGGTCTGAACAGGTACGCGCACTCGTCGTCTCGCCGCGTTGAAAATCCGCTTCGCCGCTTTCGCCGTTCCGCCTTCGGTGTGAACGAGCCTTAAGCGTGACATTAGACTATTATCATCATCGCAAATACGGCTCGCACTTTCGGGAACAAAGTTGCGAAGGTTCCCTTTACTGATGACCCGTGACCACGACCTCATTTCAGATACAGAGGAGAGACAACGAGAAGCCACAAGGCATAGATGAACCACCATGTTCTGTCTGAGATGTACTGTTTGGAAAAGAGTTGCGCTTATCTGGGGGACCTGACAATTACCAAGTAATCGGTGACACTTAAGATCATATGCTTTAGTATACATCATATGCGTTCAAGTGCAATATTTCCTTGTTCGAAGTTATAACAACGCTACCTTTTTTCACATAATAACGCTAACAAAGCAACCTACCTAATCACAAATTCTGATGAGTTGCAGTGATTGCACAAAGTTAATAAGTTACAAAGCTCCTTTAAAACCCACTGGGGCGAACTTAATGAAAATGATATTTCAGTCTACGGACAGATTAAAGACACTAGTTCTGCTGCTCTGGCTGAACTGTCCTTCAGGAACTATACATCAGAAACTCGCAATATTTGCCAGAATAATTGATGCTGTCGTGTTTATGGTGATGTGGCCTTATGAGGCCTGTTTATGATTTATTGTACACAACATTAGGTATTCCGCGACAAAGGCTCCTTGAACACTACCACGCTAATAGGTCACGCTGCTGTTCTGTTGTTGTCTACATCATAAATGACGTGGATAAGTTAGCTGTTGTCTTCTTCCGACCTTCATTAAGAAATATGCCCCAAGTTCGCACCCGCCGCGTTGGTGCCGTGACTACGGTGCTCGGCTGCTGACCCAAAAGGCACTCGTTTGATCCTGGCTGCGGTGGTAGCACTTCGATTGAGGCGAAATGCTAGAGGTCCATGTACCGCGATGTCAATACACGTCAAAGAAACCCACGTGGTCAATATTATTCTAAGCCCCTGCTTACTACGTCTTTCGTATCCTGGGTCGCTTTGGGATGTTGAAACTCACACAACCAAAACTAATCAAACCTCTTTCAATGCTCATAATATTTACATTTCATGTGCAGCTCCTTGTGTCCCTGACGCATATATCTACGCGCATGGACGACAGATATTGCAGGTTAACACACTACCATTTTGTCACAAACGACTGCTAAATCATGCACACGACTTCATGATTACCCACTACAGTGCTGCGTCGTGTGACCTCTGCAATCAAATATTGCGTGCGTTATGTTTAAGGTTTGTCATAAGAATCGTAAAGCATACCTCTTTCATCCCATCGACGCTGTTTTAAAGTTCGTTTTCACAGCCATCTTAAAGAGGATGTGCAGGCAAACAAACCAACATTGCGTGGAGGAAATTTTCATGCGGTGCACATAATGCAATCCCTGTCCAGTACGACCGTATCACTTGTTCTTCTTCACGAATCCATGCAAAAACGTCAGTTCTGCCAGTGTCTACACGGAGTGCAAAGCCTTACATCATTCGTCCAGAACTGCTGCTGCGCTAGAGCTCAGCGCTTTGCACGCTTGACTCACAAATGTAGATTGCTTAACTGCTACCAGATCAAATCTGAGTGAAGGCAGTTCTAGATAAGCTCTCTCTTCACGACGCTAAAGTGACGAGGTGGCTGACGACGCCAAAAGTCGTCGTCTATTTCGACAATGGCAAGCTTAACCGAATAGGTGGATGGACACGCAAGGCAAGCCTAATTTAGAGCATTTAGCTGCCATTATAGTGAAACTGTTTGTGAAGATAGCATTAGAGTGTTAACGTGAAAACTAGTCGTGTTGCCCCGAATACGATGTCGATGATTAAGCCGAGAGAAGCAATTACACTGTAGGAGCTTTTATTTTAATGGTTACAGTATAAGCGTCACAGATCGAGCAAGGTTGTCAGCGATGGTGTTGATTCCGCAATATAATTCGTGCTTGAAAAATTACAACTACCCGTTTGACTGATGCTCCGGTTTCTACAAGAGAAACTTTTATTTTGCAAGCCCATCGATACCCAATGTGTTTTGACTAGAAAAGAAGACCTTGCATTCAGTAGTGTATACAGTGATTCGAGTTTCCCGAGTTCCACTCGTTTGTTGCTTTTTGTGTAGCGTTACAAATGTACAGCTCTCTCGGGTTATGTGGAAGTTATAAATTCGGGTCGCCAGCATAGAGGAGTTTCGCTGTGCTGTCAATTCTAGTTGTGCCTTTAATATGCAGGTTGAACAACAACGGCCGCTAATCGGCTGCATTGAGGCACCACAGCAAAATTACAGAAATTACGTGTGGGAACGGAATGACGTTGGTACGGCATAACATTAAGTTCTTAATGCTACTGTAAACTTATAAATGATAAATTCTGTTAGTGCCGTATTGTTATAAACAGCATTCATTCCCCTGCTCCTCTTCCTCAAATTCTTCGAGAATTATCGCTTTATGCATCCTTGTTGCAAAACAACATTATTCGTGCATAATCAGATAGGAAGTTATAAAAAGAACGCCAATCTGTGATATCACAGAGCATCCAGGTAAAACAGGAAAAGCAAAAAAAAAAAACAAACAAACATTGCATGCAGTCACCATCTACCGAGAGAAACCAATCAATGAAAAAAAAAGAAAGACAGAACACACTTTAAGCCCGACATGTGCTAAAAATAAAACAAAAGCGACAAGTATATATATATATAGATATATATATATAATGATAGATATATATATATATATATATATATATATATATATATATATATATATATATATATATATATATATATATATATATCACTCACTTGTCGGACGTGGTACGAATGAATGAGCGTATCCTGATATGCGGTACAAAAACTCGTTTTAGTTTAAAAGGGCGCTCACGACGAGGGAGTAGAGCGGATGGGGTGTGAAAAAAATTGTCATCAAGGAACGGTTGGTGATAAGGTTGATGAAAGAGTGTGAAACTTGCTAATTTGCGACGAACTGACAAGCTCTCGAGTTCAGCACGTTGTTTCAACTGCGTGACGCTACTTGTTCGCGAATAGTCGGAAAAAATAAACCTTGCAGCACGATTTCGCAAAGCATCAATGCCATTAATAAGGTAGTCTTGTTATGGGTCTCACAAGGCCGACGCGTCCTCAACCTTTGGTCGAATTACCGTAGTGTAGGCTAGTTTCCTAATGTGGGATGACTCATGTTTTAGGTTACGTCTGATGAGGCCAAAACAACGGCAATTACATGGCGCTATAGCAAAAGCGATGTTTTGGTTCCATTATTTTTACTATCTTTGTATGAAAAGCAAATTGTCAGACCGAACCGAATGTTATACGCGACACTATGAAATGTGTCACTGGCAATGGCGTAAATCCCGGGGGGGGGGGGGTCAAGGGGGTCCTGACCCCTCTTGTGTTCATCCTAGGGGGGACACGGTTTGCAAAAGTCCCCCCTTGGCATTTATTTTTCGAACGTCATACGCTTGAATTGCTTAAGAGTTAAGTATATAGCGGATTCAACTTTCTGTAATGCCTGTTTATTTTGTAGCGTGTAGGTCCTGTGTTCAATACCCCTCAGCTGTGTGAGACTATTGAAATCGCAACTGCCGCTCGACCAGTTCCAAAGAAGAGTCGATAAAACAATGCAAGTACGCGAGCTAGGAACCAATGCTCACCATTTAATTTTATTTCAAAGACTTATCTAATTTTTTACATAAGTAAAAGTAACACCCATATTTATAAAAATAAAGTGTCCGCCATGACGAGATGTGTGTGATTTTTCTGGACTTACACCACTGGTTCACATCTTACAAGGGACACGGTTCCCATGCTTTGCTTCGAAAGAAAGGAAGAATGACGGAGACGTGACTTACACACCCGGCTCTCGAGGCAACAGGCACAGCCGTGAGGGTTGGACGTGCTGTCGGTCTCGCTGGGTGGAGTATTGTTGGCAGGCAAACCCAGTGGTTTCGAGCGTGGGCTGCTCGGCCACTGCGCTCCTTTCTCCATCAGCCTGGCCCCGGCGTCCCTACTGCGATGCCGATGATGTAGATGATGATGACGTTTATAAATGGCTCACACCCACTCTGGGGGATTGGCCAAGAATGCCGATAGAGGCTTTTCCTTTTCGCAAGGGTCGTCGCCTTTGTTTCGTTCACAAGCTGGTTGAACAATACATAAACACCATCACAATGATTACAAGTGAAATAGAAAACTGTTTGTTTTTTAAGTTGTACAAGAGTCGAAGCGTTCAATAACTGCGGCGCACTGGTCTTCGTCGCCACCGTACGTCTTGTTCCTATTTCCTCATTAACTACGGCTGACAGCCACTGTGGGAGATTTGCCAAGTGTCGAGTCGTTAAGTAAATAAATAAATAAATAAATACATAAATAAATAATAAATAAATAGGTAAATAATAAAAAAATCCGAATTCTTATGTAGATATGTGTATACACAAAACGATAAGATTAACGTGTTTAGCTAGTAACCGATTGTTTCATTAAGATAATTCCACACAGCCAAGCGAACGTTCGCAATGCAGTACTCAAAAATGGAGGCTCAAAAGGCAGGATGGCAGGACCCAGGACAGGTGCATTCCAATATCACGTAAATGCATTTGTAAGAGGGCTTTTCCGTGGTTTGTTGCTCTGGCTCACCACAGAATGCGCACAAGGGAAAAGGAACCTGACCCTTTTGACCATATCTTCTTTATCTTCCTTCGGTAAAACGTCTCGCTGTGGATCTGAGGTTCTCACTTTTACGCATCTTGCAAAACGTGATTTGAATCTGAGCGAGAAGGAGAGAATAAAGTGGCGACATATATATATACATTTATATATATATATATATATATATATATATTATATATATATATATATATATATATATATATATAGATATATATATATATATATATATATATATATATATATATATATATATATAGTAAATATAGTAAAATATAGTAAAAGAAACAACCATAGAACAGCGCTTCCGCGCTCCCTTGTCTTGGATATCGTTTAGAGAGTATCGCGGCACCTTGTTTGTTTGAACAAGTACACTGTCAAACGCGCGGTTGTATGAGTGTAAGGAGCCCCTTGAAAACTAGAGACTCGCGATTTAAAAACTGCACCACTGCGTTAGAAACAGCGTTCGCAGCAACTTCAATGCCACGAAGGGAAGCACACCTATATCGAAAGGGGGGCTGGTGAAACAATAACAGCTAAGTAGAAGGGTAGCTAAAGATTAGTTGATTTCTAGCGTTCTACTTGCAAAAGCCGCCAGATCCCACGCATTGTGCGAATCGTTGTAATGCGAAGCCGCCAGCAAAGAGCTGCATACATCGTCTTGTCTGTCATTGAAGAAAATGCGTGCCACTCATGTTATTTGTGTTCGTTACACAGTAACGTGGCGCAATACCAATTTCGGGTCAGACCAAGCTAGCGAACGGCCGCCAGCGCACCATGAGCTGGCACGTAAGTCATGCGGCACATGACATGCGTGTCATGATTTTCATGTTAACTCCTGTTATTTATGTTCATCACACAGTCACGTCGCGCAATACCAATTTCGGGGTAGATCAAGCTAGCGAAAATGCCGCCGGCGCACCATGAGCGCGACACGTAAGTCATGCTGTACATGACATGCGTGTCATGATTTTCATGTTAAGTCGTGTTATTTATGTTCATCACACAATCACAACGCGCAATACCAATTCCGGGGTAGATCAAGCTAGCGAAACGGCCGCCATCGCACCATGAGCGCGGCACGTAAGTCATGCTGTACATGACATGCGTGTCATGATTTTCATGCTAAGTCGTGTTATTTATGTTCATCACACAGTCACGTCGCGCAATACCAATTTCGGGGTAGATCAAGCTAGCGAAACGGCCGCCATCGCACCATGAGCGCGGCACGTAAGTCATGCTGTACATGACATGCGTGTCATGATTTTCATGCTAAGTCGTGTTATTTATCTTCGTCACACAGTCACGTCGCGCAATACCAATTCCGGGGTAGATCAAGCTGGCGAAACGGCCGCCATTGCACCATGAGCGCGGCACGTAAGTCATGCTGTACATGACATGCGTGTCATGATTTTCATGTTAAGTCGTGTTATTTATGTTCATCACACAGTCACAACGCGCAATACCAATTTCGGGGTAGATCAAGCTAGCGAAAATGCCGCCGGCGCACCATGAGCGCGACACGTAAGTCATGCTGTACATGACATGCGTGTCATGATTTTCATGTTAAGTCGTGTTATTTATGTTCATCACACAGTCACAACGCGCAATACCAATTCCGGGGTAGATCAAGCTAGCGAAAATGCCGCCGGCGCACCATGGGCGCGACACGTAAGTCATGCTGTACATCACATGCGTGTCATGATTTTCATGTTAAGTCGTGTTATTTATGTTCATCACACAGTCACAACGCGCAATACCAATTCCGGGGTAGATCAAGCTAGCGAAAATGCCGCCGGCGCACCATGAGCGCGACACGTAAGTCATGCTGTACATGACATGCGTGTCATGATTTTCATGTTAAGTCGTGTTATTTATGTTCATCACACAGTCACAACGCGCAATACCAATTCCGGGGTAGATCAAGCTAGCGAAACGGCCGCCATCGCACCATGAGCGTGGCACGCAAGTCATGCGGCACATGACATGCGTGTCATGATTTTCATGTTAACTCCTGTTATTTATGTTCATCACACAGTCACGTTGCGCAATACCAATTCCGGGGTAGATCAAGCTAGCGAAAATGCCGCCGGCGCACCATGAGCGCGACACGTAAGTCATGCTGTACATGACATGCGTGTCATGATTTTCATGTTAAGTCATGTTATTTATGTTCATCACACAGTCACAACGCGCAATACCAATTTCGGGGTAGATCAAGCTAGCGAAAATGCCGCCGGCGCACCATGAGCGCGACACGTAAGTCATGCTGTACATGACATGCGTGTCATGATTTTCATGTTAAGTCGTGTTATTTATGTTCATCACACAGTCACAACGCGCAATACCATTCCGGGGTAGATCAAGCTAGCGAAACGGCCGCCATCGCACCATGAGCGTGGCACGTAAGTCATGCGGCACATGACATGCGTGTCATGATTTTCATGTTAACTCCTGTTATTTATGTTCACCACACAGTCACGTCGTGCAATACCAATTTCGGGGTAGATCAAGCTAGCGAAAATGCCGCCGGCGCACCATGAGCGCGACACGTAAGTCATGCTGTACATGACATGCGTGTCATGATTTTCATGTTAAGTCATGTTATTTATGTTCATCAAACAGTCACAACGCGCAATACCAATTCCGGGGTAGATCAAGCTAGCGAAACGGCCGCCATCGCACCATGAGCGCGGCACGTAAGTCATGCTGTACATGACATGCGTGTCATGATTTTCATGTTAACTCCTGTTATTTATGTTCATCACACAGTCACAACGCGCAATACCAATTTCGGGGTAGATCAAGCTAGCGAAAATGCCGCCAGCGCACCATGAGCGCGGCACGTAAGTCATGCTGTACATGACATGCTTCTAATGATTATCATGCTAAGACGTGTTATTTATCTTCGTCACACAGTCACGTCGCGCAATACCAATTCCGGGGTAGATCAAGCTAGCGAAACGGCCGCCATCGCACCATGAGCGCGGCACGTAAGTCATGCTGTACATGACATGCGTGTCATGATTTTCATGTTAAGTCGTGTTATTTATGTTCATCACACAGTCACAACGCGCAATACCAATTTCGGGGTAGATCAAGCTAGCGAAAATGCCGCCGGCGCACCATGAGCGCTACACGTAAGTCATGCTGTACATGACATGCGTGTCATGATTTTCATGCTAAGTCGTGTTATTTATCTTCGTCACACAGTCACGTCGCGCAATACCAATTCCGGGGTAGATCAAGATAGCGAAACGGCCGCCATCGCACCATGAGCGCGGCACGTAAGTCATGCTGTACATGACATGCGTGTCATGATTTTCATGTTAAGTCGTGTTATTTATGTTCATCACACAGTCACAACGCGCAATACCAATTTCGGGGTAGATCAAGCTAGCGAAAATGCCGCCAGCGCACCATGAGCGCGGCACGTAAGTCATGCTGTACATGACATGCTTCTAATGATTATCATGCTAAGTCGTGTTATTTATCTTCGTCACACAGTCACGTCGCGCAATACCAATTCCGGGGTAGATCAAGCTAGCGAAATGGCCGCCATCGCACCATGAGCGCGGCACGTAAGTCATGCTGTACATGACATGCGTGTCATGATTTTCATGTTAAGTCGTGTTATTTATGTTCATCACACAGTCACGTCGCGCAATACCAATTTCGGGGTAGATCAAGCTAGCGAAAATGCCGCCAGTGCACCATGAGCGCGGCACGTAAGTCATGCTGTACATGACATGCGTGTCATGATTTTCATGTTAACTCGTGTTATTTATGTTCATCACACAGTCACGTCGCGCAATACCAATTTCGGGGTAGATCAAGCTAGCGAAAATGCCGCCGGCGCACCATGAGCGCGGCACGTAAGTCATGCTGTACATGACATGCGTGTCATGATTTTCATGTTAACTCGTGTTATTTATGTTCATCACACAGTCACGTCGCGCAATACCAATTCCGGGGTAGATCAAGCTAGCGAAACGGCCGCCAGCGCACCATGAGCGCGGCACGTAAGTCATGCTGTACATGACATGCGTGTCATGATTTTCATGTTAACTCGTGTTATTTATGTTCATCACACAGTCACGTCGCGCAATACCAATTTCGGGGTAGATCAAGCTAGCGAAAATGCCGCCGGCGCACCATGAGCGCGGCACGTATGTCATGCTGTACATGACATGCGTGTCATGATTTTCATGTTAACTCGTGTTATTTATGTTCATCACACAGTCACGTCGCGCAATACCAATTCCGGGGTAGATCAAGCTAGCGAAACGGCCGCCAGCGCACCATGAGCGCGGCACGTGTCATGCTGTACATGACATGCGTGTCATGATTTTCATGTTAACTCGTGTTATTTATGTTCATCACACAGTCACGTCGCGCAATACCAATTTCGGGGTAGATCAAGCTAGCGAAAATGCCGCCGGCGCACCATGAGCGCGACACGCAAGTCATGCTGTACATGACATGCGTGTCATGATTTTCATGTTAACTCGTGTTATTTATGTTCATCACACAGTCACGTCGCGCAATACCAATTTCGGGGTAGATCAAGCTAGCGAAAATGCCGCCGGCGCACCATGAGCGCGACACGTAAGTCATGCTGTACATGACATGCTTCTAATGATTATCATGCTAAGTCGTGTTATTTATCTTCGTCACACAGTCACGTCGCGCAATACCAATTTCGGGGTAGATCAAGCTAGCGAAAATGCCGCCGGCGCACCATGAGCGCGACACGTAAGTCATGCATTACATGACATGCTTCTAATGATTATCATGCTAAGTCGTGTTATTTATCTTCGTCACACAGTCACGTCGCGCAATACCAATTCCGGGGTAGATCAAGCTAGCGAAACGGCCGCCAGCGCACCATGAGCGCGGCACGTAAGTCATGCTGTACATGACATGCGTGTCATGATTTTCATGTTAAGTCGTGTTATTTAGGTTCCTCACACAGTGACGTCGCGCAATACCAATTTCGGGGTAGATCAAGCTAGCGAAAATGCCGCCAGCGCACCATGAGCGCGGCACGTAAGTCATGCTGTACATGACATGCTTCTCATGATTATCATGCTAAGTCGTGTTATTTATGTTCGTCACACAGTCACATCGCGCAATACCAATTCCGCGGTAGATCAAGCTAGCGAAACGGCCGCTAGCGCACCATGAGCGTGGCACGTAAGTCATTCTGTACATGACATGCGTGTCATGATTTTCATGTTAACTCGTGTTATTTATGTTCATTATACAGTAACGTCACGCAATACAAATTTCGGGGTAGATCAAGCCAGCAAAACGGCCGCCAGCGCACCATGAGCGCGGCACGTAAGTCATGCTGTACGTGACATGCGTGTCATGATTTTCATGTTAACTCATGTTATTTATGTTTGTTACACAGTAACGTCGCACAGTACCAATGTTGGCATATATCGAGCTAGCGAAACGACCGCGAGCGCACCAAGAGCGTGGCAGGTATATCATGCTGTACATGACATGCGTGTCATGATTTGCACGTTAGGACCTGTCAGTCATGTTCGTCATAAACTCTTGTCACGCCGTATCAATTTTGGTATATATCAAGTTAACGAAACGACCGTAAGAGCACCAAGACTGTGGCATGTATATCAAGCCGTTCATGACATGCACTTCATGATTTTCACGTTATGACTCGTCATTCATGTTCGTCATGTAGTCATGTTATGCTATACCAATTTTGGTGTACATTCGATTAACGAAACGAGCAGGAGAGCACGAAGTCGTAGGCGGCTAGATAGATAGGTAGATAGATACGCTCAAAGTAGCAGAAGTTCGCTAAGAAATGCTTCGCATTTAAAAACTATGACGTGATTATGATACACGCCGCAGTGAGGAACTACAGTTCACTTTTGACTATCTCGAATCCTATAACGTGACCTAACTTTAAGTACAAGGGTATTCTTGCATCTCGACTCTATCGAAACGTGGTTCGGCGTGGTCGATAATCGAACCCGAGTCCTCGTGCTTAAAAGCGCAACACCTTATCCGCTAAGCAACTGGGTCAGACTCGCACGTCGCTGTAAACAGCGTTGTACCACGTTACGAACATTACGGGTGGAAACAGCTTCTAACTGCAAATCTTGTACCGCCGAAAAGAATGCGTCAGTGGCACTCCAAGGGATCTCGCTGCTTAGCTTTTCAATGAGAACTTATGTAGAGCCTTAATGGCAGTTATTGCGTGAGACAAGGAAAATTGTAGACTCCCAGGACAACCTACGTTGTGTAGAGTAACATAACTGCTACTGTTGATAATAGTATTGGATCTTGCGAATTAAAGAGGGAACCTCACTTAGGGGCCAACCGTTAGAAGCCACCTGTTTCAATGCATGTAAGACAGAAGCACTTGTAGGAAACAACGCATAGGCCGATTCGACTGAATAAGCTTGTTGCATTTGATAAAGAAATTTAATCTACGCTGACTTCAGGAATTAAAGCATTCAGTTATAAGGATTGAAAGCTGAAACGTAAACTGCCAATAATTGGTCAGTCATTCATCACTGATTTATATCTTCGGTTTTACATGCCAAAACCCACCTCTCATTATGAGGTACGCCGTAGTGGTAGTCTCCTGAAATTTCGACCAGTTCCTTAACGTGTACTGACATCGCAGAGAACACGGGCGTCTCCAAGATTAGGCCTCGATCAAAATTCGACCGCCGCAGCCGGGATCGAATTCACGACTTTCGGGTTGACATTCGAGAGCCGTAAGCACTGTACAAACACGGTGGCATAATTGGTCAAGTATTTAAAACGAGTAGCGGCAGGAAACATAATAACTCCCTCGTCTTCTATAAAATCAGATATCGCAGCCGTGTCAGTTGCACAGTTGTAACATCTAAAGCAGACAATTGTGACAGTGTTTGAAGAGGTTTTTGTGAAGGGCCTCCTCACGTATGAATTATATATTTGAGAATTATGTATATGAAACGAATGTTACTCACTTTAGATGTGTTATTAATGGAGGCTTAAAAGTGATTATGCCTTTGTTGTTGCTTAGGTACTGAGCTCTGAACTTGATAGCTTCGCGTCTTGAAATTTTGCGACGTCCAACTATTTTTAATAAGAAAATACTGGTCACTATTAAAAATTTACATTCTTAAATCCCTACATTTTGGCATTTACATTTAAAGCGAGCAAACTTTCACCAAATTCAATGCCGTAGTTGTCGAGAGTAACGATTTATACAAGTCAGTTTAGTCATGCAGGATCGTTGGAGCTATAGCTTAGATTTACAGAAAGCGTTCGATGCAAACATACGCCATATTTTGCTACTTGAGGCATAATTTTACACAGGATTAAGCGACACACACAAACTCACTTTTTGATATTTTAGGCATGTGGTTCACAATTTCATCTTCGCGTATGCGAGCTACGATGCAAGTTTGACTCGGCATGTTTACTTGCCATACTCACTATCAAGCATAAAGACTTTGATAACCCACTGATCAGCTCAAGATGTAGCAGCTACGATTTTAAGGGAGACCTGCTTTTGAATACCTAGCAAAGATATTAGATTCTGCTAGGTTATTTTTCCATTCATTATAATTCAAGTCTAGCATCCGCCCGTTTTGGGTTACATAACAACGGCACTGTTTAATAAGCTGTGAAATATTCAGAGGCGACACTGCCTACTTCATATTATATTTTCGAAACACTTATATTTATACATTTGTTAAACGTGTTTATGGAGTTACGCGTCACAGTGCGAAGCAAAATACGTATGTGAGAAGAGGAAATTTGTGTATTAAAAGTTGAAAGGAAAAACAAAACCATGCAGAACATTTCAGAGTAGTACCTGGTTTTATCTGCATATGAATGTTACAGGATCTTATGTTCATTATAACGAGAAGACAACCGAATAGCAATGAACCTCATAATAATTTATTACCCTAACCTTTTTTTGTGAATAACGCAGAATGTACAGGACCAATGGAGCCAACTACGACGAATCAACTACGCGGTCCACTGACCCCGCGCACTAAGAGAATCCCTAATCGAAAAATGCCTGCCAATTTCAGAACTGACCTGAAAATCGAAGAGCTACGCTACTACAGGTGTAGGAAATAATAGCGTTCGAGCATAAACATCTGCAGCATATTGGTGGTACGCTTGATTGCTTTTTCTATGAAGGTGTGCAATGTGCATTAACAACCATGTCAAGCGTTCTTCGAACTGTTCTGGACACATATCCGAATCGCGGCTCATGTCACGTCCCACGTACGGAACATCTGGAGGTTTGATTGAAATAGCCTCAATGCGGTTTTCAATATACTGCGTAGTGTAATTTTTATATTATGGCGAGTGCCTGCATGCACACGCTCCCCTCTAGCGATTGTGATAGATTGACCTCCTGGTGCAATGCATTCCAGCTGTGGTCTGGCAATACATTGCCGTTTCTGCTAAGCTAGGGCAAAGAAGTAGCGGGAAACAAACACGATAATAACCGAAAGTACGAATACAAGGTGTCGCTGAAAGTACTTCACCACTGAGTGTGCAAAAACGACCGCATGTTACACTTAAAGGCTTTACTCAAAGGCGACGTTAAATAAATTAAACATGCTAATTAAGGGATCTGATAACAATTCATGATCTCTGTGTGAAAGAATTGGTATCTAAAATAATAGGCTCCAAGATGCAACATATACGAACCATAAAACAGGCGCTTTTTTGTTTGTTATAAGGTGAACAACATTAGTGCCCTAATTCATCAGCGAGACCTACTTTTATCTTGAGCGAACAGTTGCTAGTTAAATAGACGTTAATATCATAATCTTGGTGCAATGATATTTCTATATGGAGTGTTCAGAGCTGTGACTTACAGCCGTGCAACAACCATTCCCCGGCAAGTGTTAACATTCCCCATGACACTACTTCACTTAGAAAAGAAAACACATGCACCAGTGCTGACGTAGTTATAAAAAGGCTACTGGCCACCGTTTTAGAGCGCAGCACTTAGGCGCCTGTTCCTGCGTTGAGCAGCATCGCCGTCGCCGTCGGTGGCGGAACCGACAGACATCAAAATGTGACCGATAGACATGAAACATTAAAATGAGAATTAATACCAAGGATTGAACGGGATTTGAACCCGGGCCCCCTGAGTAGCCGTCGTGTATTCCACCACAGAGTCACCCTGGTGCTCGAAACTCACTTGCAAAAAGACCCTATACAGGCGTCATGTCGGGCAAGTAATCGCGTTAACCTATGTAATATAGCGTGGCAGAAGAATAAGATAACAACGAGTCATCACACAATGCCAATTGTGCATCGAGTGTGTGGTTTAATGTTTCCCACCCACTGCAATGTGCTCAGCCATAATTACTCATCCACATCAGCCACATGCAGCATCAACGAAGTGCACATAATACCTTACAGATGTGTAGCGGGTACCTCGCTTATCCGCAGAAACACGAATAATGACGTAGTGGGTGCTCTCCTACTTCACAAAAATGATGATTTAGGGCGTGGCGGATACCTTGCGGAAAGCCAAAACTTCAAACACAGTTGGCCTTGCACCAACACGAAGATACGCTCAGAATTCACATTGGGCAGTATCGTAATCGCCGGTGAACTTTTTTAATCGTATGTCTGAACA
Organism: Rhipicephalus sanguineus; assembly: GCF_013339695.2. NCBI lineage: Eukaryota > Metazoa > Arthropoda > Arachnida > Ixodida > Ixodidae > Rhipicephalus > Rhipicephalus sanguineus. The sequence continues at coordinate 113,705,704 of NC_051178.1, forward strand.
CACACACACACACACACACACACACACACACACACACACACACACACACACACACACACACACACACACACACACACACACACACACACACACACACACACACACACACACACACACACGCACACGCACACACACACACACACACAAGCACACACACACACGCAAGCACACACACACACGCAAGCACACACACGCAAGCACACACACACACGCAAGCACACACGCATACACGCGCACACAAAAACGCGCGCGCGTACACACACGCACGCAGTGTGATACTGGAAGCTAAATAGGGAACAATTTGTTCGGAGTTTGCGTGAAGTTTATCGCTAGGATGACTAACATAGGCTATCACTGTCAGGGAAGAATGTTGACATGAAGTGTATTCACATAGCAGAATGACATGTGCAAAATTCAATTCAGCTCCTCTAGAGGGTGCAGGGGAAGTTCACCAATAATGGGCATTTCCACATGTACCAGTGACTGCGGGGTCGCTTTTCCGGAAACAGGAAATTGAGAGCATTACGTGCTGGCTCCTGACGGCCATATGCAGCTGTCAGATAGCCTAGTGCATTTCGCTCCCGTTGCCATAACGAAATTGGTGGCGAGGCTTCGATATCAAGCCAGCCGAAACAAAATATGTCGCTAACAATTGTTCTTAGAGGAGGAGGCTTGCTAAACAACACCTGCGGCATCATACAGAGGTTCCATTAGCTTGATAGCTCCTGTCTAAATACGCAGAGGAACCGAAATAGCTTTCTGAACGACCTCATCACAAAAGATCTCGTAATGTCTTTTCATTTGAAAAGTAAACTAAAGTAAAGGTACAGAAAATCTAGTGAGTGCAGGACGCAGGTGTTTCATAAAAAAGTCTTGAAGATCGCGAGATGTCAAGACAGAGAAGAACTCGAATAAGGAATAACGATATAGCAATTACCTATGCTGCACCTAAACATACCTAGGGTGGATAACATTCGTTCAATATGCATTGCTCTGAAATATACCACTAGGCTGTGAGATTTTTTAAAGACTTTTTAAACATTTTAAAAATTCTTCTATACGGTGTATATTTATACATTAAATGTTCTTGCCTTTGTGGTTCCAATGGGCGCTTTCTACGGAACTGCGACATGTGTTTTAAGAGGAGAGTTGTTAAAAATGTAAACTTCATGCTTTGATGCTTCAACATTATGAAAAGTACGCCGAGCCTTAGTAGACTTTGTTACAAATTAAAAGAACACAATGAAAATTCTGATTAGCACGGTGACTGGAATTTAAAGTTTCTCTCAAAAGTGACCAACTTCATTGACATCGATCCAGCAGTTGCCTCATGGAAACATTAATGCTGCGTGTTCCGAGGTACATAGAAAATCTTCACAAGCGAAATTTTCATTTTGATAAAACATTCTTTTTTTTTCTTAGCATAGGGACATCTTGGCAGGCCGCATTTGATTCGACAATTTCATTCAGTTTGCAGCCAATTATATTTACGAACACCCCAACAGCGTATTGAGAGACAAAGCTATTTAGGGCGGCGCTCAAGATGAGCAGGTGTTGAATAAAATAATTGACATTATGCCAGTAAGCGTGTGAAGGCCTCTCGCAGTATCTGTTTTTGGCAAGAGTATTGGGAGTGCCTGGGTGTTCTCTTGGGCGGACCCAAGGAGGTTGGGCGGACCAAGGGGATCATGAGCGAGGGCGTTACCAGCAATCCCACATTGTCCGAGCAGTGATTGGAATGAGACGTCATGTCCCTTTGAGAAATCTTGATGGGCTTCTCGATTCGTTCGCTAACAGTTCCTGCAACGAGCGTCGTAATACTGATTGCAGACGCTGAAAGGGTGCCTTGGAGTCGCAGAAAACTACTCATCTTTGATGTTGGGCTTCCGCAATGTTAAGGATAGCTGCACGTAAGGCGGCAAGCTGTGCTGACGTTGATGTCATCCTGTGGGCCACTCTGACGTGTAATGCCACATGGCAGGCCGGGATAGCCACAACACCTGTGGAGCTGTCTGCTGAGACCGATGCATCAGTGTGAATATGTGTCCCTTCGCCTTATTCTTCATTCAGTAATAATGGTGCCGCCCGTTGTACGGCCACTATTAAATGACGGCTCTTTTTAGTTATTCCCGGAATCGTAAGGCGTACTTGTGGTTGTGGTAGGCATCACGGATGCGACAGTGGTCTTGCTGCTTGTGTGAAGCCCGATGGAAGGCAACCTCTATTAATGGTGACAGTATTTGAAAGCATGGCTTACGGCCTCCGAAGTTGCAACACATCAATATGATGACCGGGGACTCGGCAGAGATGTCTGTGTGCTCTTAGATGGTCTGTGGTCACGTACGTTTAAATCAGGTGCTCTCCATTGATCATGATTGTCCCATATGTCGAGGTTTACTGTGATAACCCTAGGCGCCGGTGTAGTACCTGACCTTGAAAACTTTCGAAGGTGCTGATATTCGTCTTGTATGTATCTGGCGGAATCGGCAAGCTATTATTTTGAAAGAAGTGATTTACTAGATTTTAGGGTAACTGCTGCTACAACAAGAATTCACGCACAAAAGCTTTAGGCTGTAGCTCAAGCTATTCCACATGTCAAGTAAAATAGCGCAAGAAGCGCAAGGCCTGCCCTATACTCGGTGCCAGCGAGAAGTACACACCTCCCTTGCCTACATCCACCTGTCAGACGTCGATGGAGACGGGAGAGCTTACGTGTCAGCTCGAAGAAGCGTTTATTGAAGTAAATGGCACTTCTCATTATTGCCATTGCGCTTCATCGATTACGTCTCGCATCGCTACTGGTCGCATAAAAAAATGCCAGGCCTGCGCGGAAAGCGCAGAACAGTCAAAGCGAAAGCTGAAAGAGTGGCTTTTCTAGAGCCCGTCATAAAGTCTCTTGCGGCTACTAATACAAGTACACTAGCAACGTACCCACTATGCCACAAACTGTGATTTTTGTGAAGTTAGGAAGCACCTACCACATTATTCGTCATTCTGAGGAGAAGCGAGGTACCATCTGTAAGGCATTATGTGCACTTTGTTGATGCGACGGCTGCTGACGATGAAGAATTATGGCTGAGCCCTTTGTAATGGGTTGGAAGCCTTAAACGACCAACTAGTTACGCAATTCGAATTGTGTGACGCCCGATCGTTATTTAACTCTCGCACTACGCTTTAGAATATACGGTAACGTGAGAAAGAGAGAGAGAGGGAGGGGAATTAACTTTACTAAAACCCTGAGGAAATGGATCATGGGAGCTTTATAGGCTTCCTTGGCAACTGATAGAAGTGCACTTCCGAGGAATCCACTACGCTATAAATCATCATAATTTTTGTGAAGTAGGAAAGCAGCCATTATACAATTTTTTCGTCAATCTGCGGAGAACAGTAGTACCCGCTAAACACCTGTAGGACATTATGTGCACTTTGCTGATGCTGTAGCTGGTGACGATGAAGAATTATGGCAGAACCCTTTGTAATGGGTTGGAAACATTGAACAACCCACTCGTTGCGCAGTTCGCATTGTGGGACGCCTGATTACAGAATTCGCTTTGTGTGACGCCTGGTTGTTATTTTACTCTAATACCATACTACATTACATATGTTAATGTGGTTCCTTCCCGATATGAAGCCTGTATAGGGTTTTTTTACAAAGCCGTTTCAAGCACCGGCGTGGCTCTGAGGTAGAATACTGGGCTCCCACGCAGACGGCCCCGGTTCGAGCCTCGTTCCATCCGAGATACTTTTCTTATTTAGTTTTCATTCTTATTTGCGCGATAGCGGTTACGGACACCGGCGGCGGTGGACAACTACGGCGTCAAAAACGGCCCTAGCTGTGATCTCATAACAGCTTTCGCTGTGAAGTATAATGCATGTTCACTGTGTATTGCGGTCGTTCTTGGGCCAGTTGGCAGAGCTAAATGTGCGACTTTAAAATAAAACCCGAATTTCACGGTTCGAGCTTTCTTCTTATCGTCCTTATCTTGTATAGGCTTCGCACATGCTCCAACTGCTCCGATGAACCTTTAACAGACTGTATCTTAAGAAAGCTCGTTGCTAGGTTGGTTGGTTCGGGATACTTTCCATGCATATTGTGTTTCAACTAAGAACCCCAGCTTCATATACATCCTGTTCTGCTTTAACATTTTCTGTACTATACTGTTTCTTACCACAAAGCTAACAAGCAGTGTGCCGATGATGAAAAAAAGTGGAAATTAATAGTAGTGCTCGAACCGCACCCCCAGCTGTTTACGCGCTGGCACCGTCAACAAGAAAACTTTCTCAGAAGACCGCAAAATTTCAAGAACATGCCACATCTCGTGTCAGTTAAGTGCTGTCAGAAACTATTTAACGACCTATTTTTCCACTAATCGTTTAGGAAATGACAACGCATTCCCAAATAAGGTAGGGTAGTAGCTACCGAACGCCACTCTGCCCGTACGTAGGGCTGCTGGCGTTCCAAACAGAGACATAGATACGTCGTGCACAATTTCTATTACCGTACACGCGCCACTCCTATTACACACATCATTAAGCTGAACAGCAAGTCAGGTGCGCAAGCAAGGTATGTTTCAGCGATCAGTCAGACTCAGTCGAGGGCTGTGAATGAACCTGAACACCGACTGCACATTCAGCAGTCTACAAAGCTAGGGCAAGCACTCAAGGTTCACCGAGTGTCCAAGTAAATGGCGCCCTGCACGAAGTGACTGAGCACATACATCTAGGTTTGCAGTTCCTTACCGAGCGAGCATACCGGTGACTCGCAACGAGACCGATGAAGCCATGACGAGAGTTCGCGAGCACAGGACAGCATTCGCCGCACATTACATTCACAGTCAGGCCGCTTACCGCGCAGTTCACTCATAATCATCGATGACTCGAAATCACTTCTAATATCCTCTGAAAGAAACAAACACATATTACAGTTCCGCCGAGCGTAACACGGCACAAAAAGCAGAAAGATCGGTCTCTTCTCCACGCACACAAGCAACGCGCCGGACGGTCCAGAAGGGAAATGGACACAGCTGCCCAATGTTGACTGCGTGCAGTCTACCTTTGCGATACTCTTAAAACTTGACTCTACGCGCAGCACAGTCACAGCGAAAGCTGGAGGAACAGCCTTTCTAGAGCACATTGTAAACTCTCTTGAGACGACTACTACAAGTAAACTTGCAAGGTACTCACTACGCCATAAATCTTAATGTTTGCGAAGTGGGGAAGCACCCACTATGCCAGTATTAATAATTCTGCGGAAAAGCAAGGTATCAACTACCCGTATGTAAGCATTAGGTGCCCTTTGTTGTTGGTGTGGCTCACGACGACGAATAATTTTGGCTGAGCCCTTTGTAACGAGTAGGAACTTTAAACGAAACAATCCTTACGCAATTCGAGTTCCTTGACGTCTGGTTGTTATTTTACTCTTCCGTTACGCTATTAATATTGTTCTTTGCCCGACATGAAAAGACTTCACAAAAAGACCCTATACAGGCGCCATGTGGGGCAAGGAATCTCGTTAACGAATGTAATATAGCTCGACAGAAGCGTAAAAAACAAACAAACAAAAAAAAACTGGCGAAGCTTGCAATAAGCCGCGCTAGGCTTGAAACAGCGAAACTGAGTGATTCTGAACACTAATCTGGTCGCTTCTAGGTTGTTTCTAGGCCTTAGCTAGGTGATGCAGGTTGTTTCTAGGTTACTTCTATATCATTGCTAGGCTTTAGCAAGGTGTTGCTAGGTTGTTTCTACGTTGATTCTCAGCGCAGAGAAGTTCGATTTAGACCACAGACAGTCGCTGACAGGATGCGGATGTCCAAACTGCAGAGACACAAACTCACGCAGAAAACAAACAGTTCGCACCTCTCACAGATCTTCGGGCACGTCGTCATTGGCGTAGGCCTTCCATCGCTTCGGGGTCTTCACGCAGCCGCCGTTGCCTTTCCCGTTCCCTAGTATTTTCTCGTTGTACGTACTCGGGGTCTTTACAAGTGTGCAACCATTGAATTCTACCGGTACTAACACGTGGCACAGAATTTTGTAAGCTAAAGGATATAGTTTAAAATTATTAAGTTTAGAATTACTAAAAAACAAACAAAACTAGCAGGGTCCTTTATGCATTCGCCAAAGACGACTCGAGGGCCAAAGCCATCTTCTTCTTCGTTTTCTTCTCAGTCACTTATATCGTCCTTCCCCGCACCCTCCGAAAGCTTTGTGCATTTCATGTGGTTTTGCACTGCCTCCAAGGTCGGAGGCATTGCAAGCTTTCTTTACTTCACCTGGTTTTACACTCAAACATGGTCGGCCCACTTTTGACCAAGCGAGATGTCATGAGATGACGTCATCAAATTAAATCACCGTATGTGACGTCACGATGACGTGAGAAATGTTGCCGTTCTGAAACGTCATAATGACGTCACTCGGTGCTCGCGCCGCAAAAATGCATCACATAATTTAAGACCCATGAGCAGTGGTGTAAACTAGAGGATAAACGCTGGTGTAAATCACGGTGTAGTTGACAGCTTGAGGAAGTTCATATAATGAGGCCGCATAAGACGTATTACCAAAAATTGGTGGTAAATTGGAGTCACACAATGGGTGCCAAGGAAAAGTGACCAGGGGAAAGGATGCGCCATACAGGACAGCAGATAATTGCTGGTCTGATGAAATTTGGAAATCGGGAAGCGTAAATTCCATCTAGATGCCCAGGACAACTACAGTTTGGTATCGCTTGGATCATCCCCATATTTTACAGCACATGGGTGGATACAACTGCCAGAGAAGGAGATGCCAACCACGTTACACCAGCATGATTGTGTGAGTTTCTTCGCTTCCAGCCAGTCTTGTTAATAAACATTTTATAGAGGAATCACGAATGCAGTATTCACTTGCTATTGTCGTCAGGTATAAGTTCTTACTGCTTATAGAAAAGGGGACGATGCGAATAATCGTACTTTTTCGGTGCGTTACTAAACAGATATGGAACTAAATTTCTGCCGCCGAGATTTTCAGCCGAATTGAAAGATCGGGTGCTGAAATGGGCAGACACAATCTTCGTTTCAGGCAGAAGCTAGAGGAAAATAATAAATTTAATGCGTTTTCCACAAACTTCCACGCCTAGCGGCGGCGCCGTGAACTAGAGGAGGTGACGTTTAACGTCTCCGCAAACAAACGTGCCAACCATGCCATCCAAGGAAAGCTGGAGGAAGGGAAGTGGCAGGATAGGAAAGCGTGCACGCCTTTGCCGCGGGGACACTTGACGTCACGGACGTCGACGCGCAGCTCCTAGCGCGACGCTGAGACGTGCTCCCAGTAAGGGTTGCAGAAATATCACAATTTCCTCTTCGCAACATCACCTTCTCCTCCTCCCAGCACTCTCACAGTCCTCCAAAAATATAGCCCATTGTTCAAAAATATGTGAAAATAGACGTTGTCTATCGGAACGGCCGCATCTTCCGAGTGGAATTTTGATGTTCTGGTCATTTTTTCCCTATTTTTGTTGAGTATCTCTTTAACGATGCCTAAGTGCTTGGCGACAAGTGAAATCTAACAAGACCCTGCATCAGCCTTAAACTGCCCAAACTCATGTAACGTTTATTCTGCTGTAATTGTGTCACATTTTCGTGCAGTCGTTGCAACAGAGCGAGATGCACATTAGGCGTATTTAAAATCTTAGTGGCTATTCTGCGTCACGTTATATCTTAGAGCGACAGTGATGTAACTTGCACTATGCGAACAGACACTATCGTGACAAACCTGAGAGGACATTGGCAGCTTTAGACTGAAATGATGTGTTTGTGGGGCTACAGGTACGAGCAATTTGTGTCGCTGGTGCGAAATGGAAGTTGCATATCTGCGTACGACTGGGCTGCATATAGAAGGCAATAAATCATTCAATGTAAAGAAAGAATATCCACGCGCGTTGTAACGGGCCGATTTGACCCCATCGAAATAAACCGCCACAGGACACGTCAAAGTACGACAGCTAATGAAGCCTTAGAAACACGTTGTTTGTGTCATTCATCTGAGAAGATGTTTTAAGAGACTGTGTCAGAGGCGCTTTGACCCACGCTATAGCCAGGCGAGACCACGCCAGACAAACCAAGGTACAGGTAAATTTCATTGATGAAACATAATTAGCTCTGGAAAAGAACAAAGTACGTTGCGTTGCCAAATTGGATAACTGTAGATTATTCGCTCCCACGTCTTCACAGGAGCTATTACACGTACTTATATAGAGAGTACCTTGTTTTCAATTTTTTCGCTGTAGTACTTGATTAAATGACATAAACGTCAGATACTTCGGTGTAGGAACCGACCAAATATGACGCATCCCTCGTTTTCTCATCATACGCACTGGTCTAAGAGCTATATAAACAACGCTATTAGAGGAGGCTATTATTGTTCTCTCGTAAGCCGAGCTATACTGGATCATTCACTAGCTAGCGAAGGTCGTCCACGAGATTTCATCGGAAACATGCGGGCTGCTATTCCTTCCCTCTTGGTCGTCGGCGTCATGCTGCGGCTAGATGCTCCCTTTGCACAGGGCGAAGCCAAGCACCGTCTACAGCACGACGTCACCGATGCCTTCAAGGTATGTACGCCATGGCTGCCTCGCTTTCAGCTTCCAAGTCATGGTCGCAGCTTTTAAAACAAGTGCTATGCGAAAACATGGGCGAAAAAGGATCAATCAGACTCGGATCATGTTTAATTTCCGTCTTGACATTTGTTCTTCTCAGGTATTCCTGTAATCCAGAGCGCCTTAACGCTTCTGTACTATTAGGCTGAGGTATCATTGTCCTACGCATACATACTTATGCATTGGTGTTAATAAATTTTATTATTGTTTAATTTTAATATTGTTTAATTTTAATATAGTCCGAATGGAAGCTTACTTACTCAGTCTCAATGTCAGGAAACGGTTGTTTTATGTGGTTGTTGGGGTATCTCCTCACAAACCTGCAGTGTCCCATTAAGTACGCAGCTAGAGGTCCAAATAAGGAACATAGTAGCCACGTGTCTTCAAGGCAATTATCAGCCAGTATCCTGTCTCGGCCTAATAGGCAACCATTATCATTTCTAGAAGGTGAAGAAAATCCCAGAATCTCAGGTAAACTGACATCGATTCTTGTCGATAAGGGCGCTAAGATCACGGAATGTCGAACGTTACTCGTAAGCAGATACTTCATCGGAGGGCTTAAGTGAGGACGAATCCGCTATGAGTTACGGGAAGTCCTGCCAAACAATTATCGCCTTTATTGGTTAACTTAATGCGAAAGCATTCAAACTGTGAATTTGAATCCATGAGAACTCCATGAAAATCCATGAATCTATCTTATCCGTGAGCAGTTTTTTGCGTGTTGCAAGTTAATGCGTTATCGCGTTGCAGATGTTCGAGATTTTCCCGGTTGCCATCGCAATATTCGACACGGACAAGGACGGAGACCTCGACTGCCTCACGACTGTGCGGTCAAATTATGACGAGAAAGACCACAAGGTCACTTACACTTGGCTTCTGGCAGGTCTCAACGGCCACGAGAAGTGAGATCTTATTGAGTCTACGTATCAGATTGTATGACTGTATCGTTTACATATCCGAACATGCGTTTGCCATGGCAGCAATTACGAAGTCTCGATGCCGGAATTTAATAATTTCAGCCTCATACAATATGTAAAGTTATGTGTGAGTGGGTATTGATGACACTTTTATGGGACAATCAGTAGCTGTCACATCTCCATAAAAAGAATGAGAGTCTTCATGGTAAATATGGGTGCCCGTTAAACAACGAAGAAAAAAAGTCACAGTTTCGCCGCAACGGCGAAGCAATGAATGCGATAGCAACAAATTAGAGTGTAACGCGAAGAACGGAAAGCAGCTCCAAATTTCCAGCGCGTCGCTCAAGCGCAAAGGACGCACGAAATGAACACACACAGGACGGGCGCAAACTATCAAGTGCGACAGCCCGACATTTAAAGCGCTCTGCTCAAACATAAGAAGGACGCACGAAACGAGCGCACAGGTATGCACAGGACGAGCGCGAACAGCTGTCGCAGTTGTGACTTTTTCTGTTTTAACAGAGCGCTCATTTCGCAAACACGGCCGCTGCAGCGAGCGAAGTGACCTTCGTGCGCTCTGTAACTTCAGCGCGGACATCGTGGTGAAGACACAAGACATACAAATAACCTCCTCACAAGATAAGCGCGCGCGCAGGCGACCACGCCTTGTAGGGCAGAGCGCACCTGGCGAGGCAAGAGGCATACGCCCTTCGCGCCATATCGCTGGTGATCAAGAAAGCACGCTGAAGTAAATGGTGTATACAAATAGCTCACCGTTAGCGTGCTGAAAGACGTGCGCCTCGTGGCCTAGCCGTCTAACGCCGCGCGCTGCGGTTCGATTCCGCGCTTCGGAAAAAAAAATTCTGAACTATTTTTTCTTGTGGCTTTTACATATATATATATATATATATATATATATATATATACGGGACATGACGGCGACGGCTAATGCCAGCCGAGAGTGTCCATAAATAAAAGAAAAGGACACTACAAGCTTCGTGCAGGTTCACAATAGGAGCCTCAGGGATAAGGCAAAGGAAGCATGGCTATAAGTGGGAAAGTACCCTACGTACGTCTTTAGTCTCTTGCATTTCACGAGACACTGATGATTTCGCCTAGAACGCACGCACTTGACTACTGCCCACTCGCTTATCCCGTTGTGTATGAAGTGGTGAAACGTCCGGATAGGCACTCTTCATTCAAAAATACTTTGATAGCCAATGCACAGATGATTTCTGCGAATTGTCCATTGCCGGAACGAATACGAACCTAACCATGCTAGCTAATCAATCTTTCTTTGAAATTTGAAATGCTCCCACATGTCCACTGGAAACAATAAATAAAAGGTGGGACGTGGACAAAAGATAGGGATTTCTGCGCCAGGTACTTGCGCCAGGTATTTTCTTCGTGCACCTTGTTCGCATAGAAGCAAGCGTAGTTGTTCATTTGGACAACAGAAGAAACCAATTTGCTAATTATCCCGATCAACATTCTGTGAGCGCCTATGTACTGTATGACGTCAGTAGACGCCAAAACACACAAAGAGGTCCAAATTATCCCCCTCTACTACGCCATGCCTCAAAATCAAATGTCCGCGGTGCGACGCCACCCCCGAAACTCGAACACATAACCTAGCAGCGCACGCAGCGTCCGGCAGACGCCGTCTTGCCGATAATTGAGGACACACTCATAAATTGGTCGTGGGAGGCGCGGCTCTACAAAGTGTACTTGAGGAGCCAAGTGGCGACCCTTGACCAGGCCCGGCAAGCCGCAAGAGCCAGTTGGGCCCTGGACGATGTACCCACAATAATCAGAGAGCCTAATCTTCATTAAAGTCGTTTCTCTCTCTCTATCTCCCGGAACCATACCGTGGTTCTGGCATGTAACACCGAACCCCCTTCTTCTTCCCCGAGGAGTTACCAACCCCAGAAGTTATTATTAAGCTTCGGTGCAACCACTGTCCATGATAATCACGTTCAGGCGGGTGATTTTATCATGGCCGATCTATTGGAAACAAGGAAACGTTGTCATTTACGAAATCTGTTATACATGAGGTAGGAAAGTGAACTGGTGTTGAAATAATGTAGTGGAAGCTCCGTATGGCTGTAACTTGAGGGGTTCGGGCTCAATGGCTCAAAATTTATTGTTTTTGCTTACAGCGAAGAACACAAAAATAGGAATAAAATGCAACCAATGTTAATAGAAAGTTCAGGGCTCAGAAGCTTGGCCAGTACACCACAGTACAGTGAATGTGTCTCCGCGTGTGCTGGATTAAGTATCTATTGGCTAGGCGACGGTGTGTTCAAAATTGTACTCAACAAACGAAAAACGATTTGGAATGACGCATTCAATTACTTTTTGTTGCTTCAACGGTCTTCGTGACACTTTTTGACGTGTTGTAGGCTGCGGTGTGTTCAAAATTGTACTAAACAAACAAAAAACGATGATTCGGAATGACGCATTCGATGACTTTCTGTTGCTTCAACGGTCTTCGTGACATTGTTTGAAGAGTTGCAGGCTGCATTTGAGCCACGTTTGCCGAACATACAAGACAGCATGTCTGTCACGAGTGAAATCCGTGCAAAATACGAATGGTCGTTGAAAAATAAAGGCAGGTCATCGATGACCCACTACGAGATAAAACACTAAACATTCTTCCTAGAATCGCAATATCGCTTAGACTGCAGCCTTTCACTGACGTTCCTATTCGCACAGTTTATGTTTGGAGCCGAACCATTCTTTCGCACATCCCCTCCACGTAGTTGCTGGCCGAAAATGAGCGCGCGTAGCAAAACTGTACCTATAAGCAAACGTTGAAATAGTCTTAAAACAAAGAAAAAAATCACAGTTTGGCCGCACGGGCGAAGGAATGAATGCGATGGCAACAAATTGGAATGTTAGACAAGCTAAGGCGAGGTTTTTAGATCCGATCTAACCACAAAACGCTGCTTTAAGGGAGTGCGGCTGTTCCAGGTTGCGAAAGCGGTTTTCGCGCTGTCTGTCGTCTCAATACGACTTACGAAGCGGCTAGAGCACAGCGCGTATACGAGCCATCTACTCATACCTGTTGAGTTAGCACTCGTGACCGCTCCGTCATGATCAAAGTTCGCAGTTGCTGTACGAGAGTTGCAGCCTTCCTCCCTCCCCCGCTACCGGTGCCCTTCACGTTCCTTTGCTAGACGAAACACTGGCGGGGCGTTTCCTTTATGTTTGAGGAGCCACCGATGCCAGGCCTCACACGCGGAGCGACGTTATCGCATGTGCCCTTCGTGCGGCGGAAATGGCCATCTCTTTTTTTCTATGCTTCAAACCCGCTGGTCTACAGCGCTTGCGCACTTTTACTAGCGCGTAGAACTTACGATTTGCGGGGCGATGTCATCGATTTGGATTATATACGGAACACGACGGCTACGGCAAAAACCCGCCGAGAATGTCTGTAGAATTGCCGTTGGAATAAAAATGGGTGGGTCGATTCTGTGGTACATGCAAGAAAAACGCGCTAGCATTACGTCGAGGGAAGAGGCACTGACAGCATCGAGCAAATGTAGACTGTGGCTTCTGCGATCGGCTGATCCGACGCGCTCCCGGAGGTAATAGCGGAGTCCGCGTGTAGACTGTGAAGAATTATCGAAGCGTCTCCAGTGGTGATTCGGGCGTGGCACCCAGATGTCGAACGGACGAGATGATACCGGGCGGTGAACCTGCAGTGTTGTGGAAATGCTCCAAGCGTCTCGACGAGCAGGCTTGCAAATAGGAGACCATCAGCACTGTGAAAAACAGGCTAAACATCTAAGAGCGTTCGCTTGCACATAGGAAATTCTTTAAAATGTCGTATTCTGCCAAGAAGGCACACGCTAGTGGCGTAATGGTTCGAAAGTCGGGCTTAGGCCGTCGAAGGCCCTAGATCCAATTCTGCAGTGGGAACAAAGCACTTATTTTTCTTAGTTCGTTTATTTCGGACTCCATCTCCCCATCGCTGCTCTTTTCCTTTAGCTCGCTTTCATGGCTTCCAAGAAGCCTTCGCCTACTGATCGACCATGTGAAGGATTTCTGAACAGCGGAGCTGTTTAAGCCGACCGTTAGTCCGTGCGGAGCAAACAGCAAACAATTATCACCGTACACCGGCACGCACTCTCTTCTTCCTCTTCGTCATCTCCTGCTTTATCCCAGAACACGTGCGCCGATCTGTCCAGCGTGGGATGCGTTATCAAATGGGCGAGTGAACGAGTACAGGCAGAGAGAAAGAGATATAAGGAGAAAGAGAGAAATAGAGAGAAAGAAAGAGAAGCAAAACAGAAAGAGAAGGAGAGAGAATCAAAGAAAGAGAGAGAAGGAAATGTACAGAGATAAAGAAATAGAAAGAAAGAGGAAGCGAAAAATAGAGAGAGACACAAGTAAAGGCAAGAAAGGTTGGGAAAGATAGAAAGAGCGAGAAAGAGAAATAAGTGCATAAAGAGGGAAAAAAGAAATAGAAATAAAGAGAGACAAAGAGACCAAGGAAAAAGAGGGAGATGACGGAAAAATAAAGAAAGACAGGAAGGCAGAAAGGCCGACCAGCACCGCACTTCCTTCAAACTTAGCACCACGTGTGCGAAGCTGCATTAATTTTTCCAAGCTGAAGCCCTAATACTAATGTAATATTTTTGCCACAAAAATAAATAATGCAAAACAAACATCCTATAACCATTCGCTTTCAGGCAAAACATCACCTTCAATCTGAGAAAAGGACCAAGCCCGGACAAGCCAGTTTACATCCCAGTTGATGGTAAGTGTGCAGTCACGTGCGCTTACCACGAACAGGAATCGTTTTGATTACACCATTCGATGAAGATTACTGGCACGGAGCTCTGAGCTAAATGATAATTCTGTTTGTTGTAATTCTGGCATTAGTGGTGAATGTGGTGAGAAGGCAAAATGAAAACAATTGTGTGTGGTGTTATATTACTGAACGTTCCTAAAGTCTTGTTCACCAAAGGCTGCCGCACTACCCAACTGTGCAATCTGTGATAAACCGTGCATGATCTATATAGCCAGCCAGTGAATGAATGATTCAATCAATCAATCAATCAATCAATCAATCAATCAATCAATCAATCAATCAATCAATCAATCAATCAATCAATCAATCAATCAATCAATCAATCAAGTAGGCAATCATTCAATACATCAAGCATTCAATCTAATGGTCGGCCTGCGTTTCGCGGGTGGATGGTCCGCTAAAAAGAATATCTGACACAGGGTTATATTAACGCCAACAATGCAGAAGAGACCGAAAGAGTGCCACTAAAATAAACATGGTGGATAACGTCAGCCCCTTGATCTGAATTTAACATGCAAGGGTTGTTTGCCAGAAAGTCACATTGCTGCTACCTCAAATATGAGAAATGTCGAGGTCGACTAGCTTGAAGAAAAGAGAAACATAAAGGCGCAGTGACCACAAAGGGACCAAGGGTAAACGTGATATGCCAGATGATGCTCGAGACCACACATATGCCCGCAGAGCGCATAAAAACACGATGTAAAAAGTTAAAAAGTGCAACTGCGATGCTGATATTCCTATGGGTTCGCTTAGTTTTTAACCTCATACTGTTTGCTGGCGTTTAGTGCGAAGAAAAGTGTGTATGGCGGCATGTATGTTATAGAAATTCCCACCAAGTTGTCGTCTATTGAGCAACTCACACTTGTCTGCACTTTGTTCAAAAATGGAGCTTCTTTTTCGCTGTCTTTCAGGTGACGGAAGTGAGAAGGTTGCAAATTTTATCTACACTGACTACGAGACGTGCACTGTCTTGGAAATCCCGTATAAGGACGAACAAGGTAAATTGCAAAACTAAAAGAGATCAAACTTCTTGTGTTCTCAAAACATTTTTAACACTCCATGAAATGCTGTAACATGACACGAATTTCATCAGTCATTACTAATGCACCGATTGGTTAAACATTGCTACGAAAACTGCACGTCGCTGCAGCTGCTAAGCGTCGTTTCGGCTTCGTGTGGATAGCCGGAAATATTGGATGTTTGTGTGCCATGTACGCACAAATGCATGCGCATATACGGCTTAGTACATACGCTGCCGCTTACTGTTCCGTCTGAGGGTGTCGTTTGTTTATAGCAAGTTTGTATTACGAAGAGTTGGTTAGCCTACTTCCGCTAATTGCACTTATTCGGGACACAGAGCGGCTTCCGAAGTACCCGAATGTTTTACAATGTGGACAACTCGCCCAAGCGTTGGGATCATGCTGCAGCCATTTTTATTGCCCTCGGCTTGTTTTTGACGGCTCCTCACAAGTATGTACCACCTAAAGTGAACTCAGTGATAAACATTTGAAAAGTCAGCTGAAGCCATGAAAAATTTCGGAGATTCACAAGATGACATGCAAAGGTTTGAAGATTCAGCAGATGACATGGAAGCCATTTTAAGATTCAGCACATGACATGAAAACATTTAAAGATTCAGCAGATGACATCAAAGACTTCGAAGGCTTCAGGAGATAACATGCATGACTTGAAGATTGAGCAGATGACATGAATGTCTTTTGAAGATTCAGCAGATGCCAATAAAGACTTTTGAGCATTCAGCAGATGACATGAAGTACTTTTGAATATTCAGCTGATGGTATGAAAAGCTTTCGGTGATTCAGCAGAATTGATGAAAGTCTTTTGAAGATTCAGCAGAGACGATTAAAGACTTTCGAACATTCAGCAGATGACATGAAATACCTTTGAATATTCAGCAGATGACATGAAAAGCTTTTGATGATTCAGCACAATACACGAGTCTTTAGAGGATTCAGCAAGATTAAAGGCTTTTGAAGTTTGAGCAGATGAACGAAAGACTTGGATATTTTGCAGACGACAAGAAAGGCTTTTATTGATTAGAAGGTGACATGAAAAACTTTTGAAGATTCAGCAGATGATATGAATGGCTTCCAAAGACTCAGTATATGAAATGAAAGTCTTTTAAAGATTCACATGAAAGACTTTAAATATTAACAAGACGTCATGACAGACTCCTGAAGATTCAGCAGAGGGCATTACAGTCTTTGAAGATTCAGCAGATGACATCCTATTTTAAGAAATAAAATATGGCGAATAGATGGCTAACATGAGGCATACGAAGAAAACGCAATATTGGTTTTCTCCTCGAGCTTTCCGTAGCTTCTCGTACGCAACCCAGCAGAAACCACGTAAATGCAAACCTCCAGCTTTAGTATCGCAGCAAACGGATGAACAGGTATTTGGGATACTGTTTCAAACTACCCATCATAGATGATTTACAAAGAAATGAGATATTTGATTCACAATAATATTCATCTGCTAGATTTTCCAGTTAACTTCTGTCTGTTTTTACGAATATTGCTTAGTCTTCCAATGCTATGGATGCCGCAGTGGCAATTAACTCGCCATGCCAAGGCAGGTACTGAACCAAGATTTTGCCGCAATTTGAGTAAGAATGAGTGAAGACGAAAAAGGAAGAAAGAAAGGCAGGGTTAATACCCGGCTGTATTGGAAAGGGGAAAAACTGAGTGAAAGCTGAACAAAAGAAGATGTATCCATAGTGTGCATGCACACACGCTCAATGCAGCGTTCAATATTCCGCTCGTCATAGTTTGCTGCCTGATGCATATATATATATATATATATATATATATATATATATATATATATATATATATATATAGGTGGATCAGTGAATCTTGTGCCTTTGCGCATTGCAGGCAGATGAAGCCACCACATTAAAATGTTCTGTTTTGCAAAAAAATGCTACATACAATAACTAAAGTTGCTGAAGGACAAGCCTCTGTTATTCGTTACGCCGGCGATACTGTAAATATGGATTTACAGTCTCTAGCAGACAAAATATGTATGCGCACCTTGTGCTCTCTTCAGAAAACATCAGTTGCTTCAACTTACCTTTTCTCTATAAGATTAAAACAAAACAAAAAGCTCTTCGCATACTTGCAAGGATTTCTAACACAGTGGCATAACACCATTTAAGGTATCCCACTGAACGACGTAAAAAATTCACAATTGAAGGGATGAGCTACGACGCCTAGCATGGTAAATTGCCGGCTATGTATGCCAAGGCAACCACTACGCCTGACGCAATACCACCACCACAACCATGAGCTGACGCGGTAATAGGGAGATATTATTGGAGTGATGCCTACCATGGCGTTTATTAGAACCCCGGGAGTGAATACGCGGTACTGAGATTCCTGGAATTTTTTACTGCTTTACGCATGTCGGCTATTCTTTGTCAACGTTTTTTATTTGTTTATGAGACGAATGCGGTTGCTTCAGATAATTCTGAAACAAGTGGATATTATTGCCCTGAAAGCGTGTTTGTAGTAGTTGTAACCCGAAATTAGCAAGTCGTCGCCGTAGCGCATTATTGTCTTTTTCGCCCAAGCATCTTTTGAATAGAGACCGAAAACTGCGGGTTTATCTGATTTCCAAGCCTATATACATCTACAATGGCGCTTATTCTATGCCATCTTTGCAGAGTGCATTTTGTGGGTCAACCAAGAAGCCGTGAAGGATGTACCTCAAGATTGCGTTGACTACTTCGATGACAACTGCAATATGCAGAATGCTGCTTACGATGAAAAAAACTGCGCTCCTTTGGTGGCCAACCTATAGTGTTGTCTGCACACTTTGCCTTTTAGCCATGAGTGGTTCCGCAGCTCGCTGGTAGTTTGAGTGTGGCGTCAGAAAATAAATATTTCATTTCAATTCTACTACTTTAGTGATCGTATGTCTGCCTTTTTGGGCAGTGCCAGTCCTTCTAGCTCGAAAAAGATTAGAACACAGGACCAGTCAGGTCTGTATTCGGCCTTAGCTGCCTTGTTTACCCATTACATTGTGTCTTTACGTTGGCAGTTTCTGTACTCACAAAATAAGAATAATATTACTTCACGGCAGTATACGCGATATTTATATGGCACACACGAACTTCTATTAAGGCGATAGCGTTAAAGAGGAGATTTAGCGGAAATTCTGGCACCAGAGTCAGCGGTGCTGTCCGTGAGCGAAAAATCCCGATGGATGCAAAGAATAAAAATTAAGGGCTCAAGCCTGAATCGAACCCAGGAATTCTACGTGGGCACGGAGTATTCTGCCAGAGAGCCACGTCAGGGCTTGAAACTGCTACGGGAAGGAACTACAGTGAAACCTCGGTGAGATTCGTATCACCTCGGTGACACGAATTTCACGGGATCACCAAAAATATTCGTATCATCCCAAATTCGTATTATCAGAAAGCATGGGGAATCAGCGTGCGACAAAAGAAGGCTGGCGTACATTTTCATATATTGTTTTTCAGGGCCGCAGCAACATCAGGAAGAACCCTGAATGATTGTCAGTTAAGTTTTTAGATGTCGGCAATCATACCAGCACTCGTAAATATAGGGCCCGTACGCATTTACTTAATGAACCAGGTGCGTTGTGACCCGCGACAGCAGTAGCCCCTTCCAAATTTTATTATGATTTTTTGCATGACAATGGAGTACTGCATCGAAAGTAACAAAAGAAGCGCTTTCACGCGATGGATCAAGGCCACAAAATTACAGAACCACGGTCCTGTGTTATGATTTTATTCGTATCATCCCAAATTCGTATCATCAGAAAGCATGGGGAATCAGCGTGCGACAAAAGGAGGCTGGCGTACATTTTCATATATTGTTTTTCAGGGCCGCAGCAACATCAGGAAGAACCCTGAATCGCGGAGGTGTTGGGGATGTTTTTGGGAGATTTACGGCCGTGCCCGCACAAGTGCGACCTCACTGGTCGCGCATGTTGACATTGTGAGGCCTGACTCCTTCACCAAGACCGTCCTCGCCTTCTTTAAGTCCTCGTCCACCTTTCATAGGATGTCTGATGCACGAGGCAGGCACGTGTAAACACAGCACAACGACCGCAGCCCGCATCTACGCGCTGGAAAAAGAAAAGCATGGCGCTAATGTCCTCTGTATACTAAATGCGAAGGCACACGGAGGCACATAAGAACCTTTAAGATTCGTGCACACAATCTCGGAGGCGGTGACACGTCTCTGAAGGTTTATTCTGACCTTAAGAAAAGTGTTTTTCTTACACCGTGATTCTGACAATCTGGTGGTGCGGCGCGCATGCCCACCCTTGCGTTCCTGCGCTCGCACGTGCTTGGCGCGTCTTCCGTGACAACGCGGACAGCACCTCTTCGTACCTGGGCGGTAGCGTACGTTCGTATCAAACGGCGCTGGGTGAAGATCGGTTCGCAACAACCGTACTGCATTACATTGCAGGTCAATGGGCCTTGGCCGGGACCAACGAAATAGTCGTTCACCCCGAAATTCGTATGAGCTCTGATGGTATCACCGAGGTTTCACTGTATATACAGATGTCATGTTGTGTCAGGAGTCGCGTTAACAGACGTAATATTGCGTGGCAGAAGCCTATAAAAGTGTACAGTAAGGTGGAGGATTAATATGCAGATCACGAAGGTAATGTTTAGTAGTGTTGCAAAACAACCAAAATACTCGATTGGCAGTGGGCAACAAAATCCGTACAAGAATCCATTCATGCATCTCGAATGCGCTTAGGAGACTCTCATCATCTGCAGGAAATTTTAATGATAAAAAGCTGTTTGATAGCACATAGCGAAGTTGACCAAATATTGCTCGGTGGCTTAAAAAACCAACAATGATAAAAGTGTGTAACAAATCAAGACGGCTTTTTTGTGTCGGTACCTTTTTTTGAACAATCTTCCACTTCAGGTAAACCAACACAAAGCTTTTCTCGTGATGCTTAAATATTATTACAGATATCTGCCTTGCAAACTTGATATTCCTGTGTTTTTCATGCTAACAAACAGCATGTGCAGTTAAAATGACCTATAAAGGTTCTCCCGCTTACAAGTTTAGGCATGCAATTTTTGCGTGAATCCAAACTAGCATGAAGCTACAGATGGAAACAAGGTTTGTGTGGGAACATTCTGGGTATAATAAAAATCCAATAAATTAAAGTACAATGCATTCGGCACCCTTAAACATTCCCTCATGGAACGACAAGTGTGTAACCATTCCATTCTGGTACTAAAACACGGCACAAAATGTCAGAAGCTAAAAAGAATGATTGCGTTGAAGTTATGGGTCGTGTAACTTGCGATGATACAAAAAAAGTGCGTGGTGTAATTCTAAGACCAACGAACAGTGGTGTAAACCAGAGAGAAACGGTCGTCTAGACTATGTTCCAGTTGATAGCTTGAGCAAAAAAAAGTCGAGCTTGGCAGGTCGTTCTGATGATTAGGATCGATAATACTTTGTACATTGTAGTCACAGAATAGATGCCAAGAGTACAGGGAACCCAAGGAAAGAAATCGCAGTGATGGGGAGCAGGAAATTTATTAATTTGATGAAGTTTGGAAATCTGGAGGCATAGATCGGATTTAAGAAGTCCAAGGCAGCGATGATTTAGTGACGCTTGGATCTTATCCATATTTAATAGATCATCGGGGGATACCTGCTTTTAAGCCAACCTCTCCTCCTTTCTCTTCATTCAACATTATCTTGTTGTTTTTCATCGGTGGATATCTCAGTTAATGAAAGAGCTGAAAACCATTGAACATCAGCGTGACTGTATTAGTTCCTTAGCTGCCAGCCTGTGTTTGTTAATAAACCACTTAGAAAGAAATCGTGAATGCAGTATATACTTAGTGTTATCGTTTGGAATTAGTGCTGATTACATACGAAAAAAACAGATGAGTCGCAACAAGTGCACTTTTTCTGTTCGTTATTAACAATGCATGAGTGCGTGACGACAACTGATATCTAACAAGACACTGCATTAGACTTAAACTGCCCAACCGCATGTGAGAATAATTCAGCTGTAACTGTTTTACATTATCATGCAGTAGTTGCATCACAGCCAGGTACACAGTAGGTGTATCATAAAGGTTAGTGGCCCCTAGTTTTTCTGCGTCACGTTAATATTTAGGGTCGCAGTGACATATGTTGCACAACTCGAACATACAATACCGTGACAAACCTGGGAGGACATGGGCAGAGTTAGAACGAAATTATGTTTTTTTTGTGTAGCCACAGATGTGATCAATTTGCGTCGGTGGTACGAAATAGAACTTGAATATCTGTGTAAAATTGGGCTCCTCGGCATACAAGGCAAAAAAATCATTCACTGTAAAGAATGACAATCCACGCGTGGTGTAATAGACTGATTTGACCCAGTTCGAACTACCCGCTACAGGACTTGTCAGAGAACAACAAATAAAGCCTTCGAAACGGGTTGGTTGTGTAATTCAGCCAGAAAGATAAATTATTGTAAGAGACTGTGTCAGAGGTGTTCTGATGCGCGCTATGATCAGGCTAACCCACGCGAACTAAGCCGAGCGATTGAAAAATTTTGTTCAAGAAATGTAACTAGCTCAGGGAGAGAACAAAGTGCATTGTGTTGTCCGACTGCATAGCTGTCGTATAGCCGCACTGGGTACATCAGGGTACAGCCGCACTGAACATCAGATTAAAAGAACACAATTTAAGGGTGCAGAAGAGAAGTGATGGTTTCCTTGCTCAGCAATGGGCTCAGTGCGGCTGTACTTCCGTGTGTGACCAAACTGCGGTGCTGGCAAAACATGCGAATGTTCAGACAAGAGTGATCATTGAGGCCTCGCTCATTGCCTAGGGCATCTGTGTCAGAAAGCTTTCGGTTGCCTCGACTCCAAAAGAACTAACATTTCTTGACTGCGTAAACCATGGTACACACCTTTGACATGCTTTTCGTTGCTTTTCATGTGCATTTGTTTATCTAGTCCGATAAGATTGGCCTCTTAACGTGCTCACGTTTGTTACGTTTGTTACGCGAGTGTTGTGCGCTCACGTGATGCAGTATGTCGATATATATATATATATATATATATATATATATATATATATATATATATATATATATATATATATATATATATATATATATAAATATATATATATATATATATATATATATATATATATATATATATATATTGCACAAGAAAAGTATCAGCAAGTGGCGTGCGCTATTTACTGGCTTTTCCTGAAAGTCTTCGATTCGATGTTGTTCGTTTTATGCATAATTATTCCAATTCAGGATATATTGGATTCATTCACACCTTACATCCAATATAGGAGCGTTTTTACTGGCTCAGAAAGCGACATTCTACGAAGCAATACGTTTCGAGCGGCGAGAAGTGCTAGCGTCGCAAGCGACCCAGAAGCGTCCCGCTCGACCTTCTTCATCGCTTAGCGCCGCCTACTACGCCTTTCGAGCAAGTTGGTATCGACCCTTTAAGATCGTTTCCGCGATGTTCGATGAACTACCGTTGGGTCATAGTCTCGGTCTTATCACCTTATCACCTTATCAGATGCGCGGAAACCGCTGCAATAATATCTTCTACAGCTGACTGCATTGTTGCCTTCTTGTTGCGCTTCGTAGTTCTTCGTCATAGTCCGACTCGCGTAATCATCAGTGACCGTGGTCGCCAATTCATCGCCGACTCTGTGGAAGAATTTCTTCGTCTCTGTTCTTCGCAGTCCCGCCATTTAACACCATATCATCTTCAGACGAATGACCTTGTCGAGCGTACAAACCGCACCCCTATTAATATGCTGGCTATGTATGGCTCACCCAGTCACAAGAACTGGGATGATATCCTACCGTTGATCACCTATGCGTACCATAACAGCGAAACATGAGATCACGGACTTCACACCTATCTATTTCTTCTGCGCTAGATCACGGCGCAGCTCCTTCGATGCAATCCTTTCATTTATACTCCATGCCGAAGCCTCAGTTGCTGAAACATTATACCGTGCTGAAGAAGCCTGCCAAATTGGTCGTCTGCGCACACTGATAGCACAATATCACTCCAAGCAGCATTATAATCAACGCCATGGTGGCATTTCATTAGACAAAGGTGAATTTTGTGGTAGTGGACACCCCAACGCAAACGTGGCTTTTGCCAGAAGTTTTCACCGCAGTATAGTGGCCCGTTCTTCATTGTAGATTGCTTGAGCGACTTGGCGTACATCACGGCGAGCTTGATGTCAGCTCGTTGTTGGTGAAGCCGAACCCAGTTGGTGCATGTTGCTCGTCTCAAGAGGTTCAGAAAGTGATCTGGACTCGCCCAGAGGGCTTTGTCTGTGAATTGAGGATTTAAAAATAATAATGTTGAATTAAGGTTGACTGTGTTTATTTACAGAAAGCCAATGAAATGCATAGATGGAGCTAACCTCCTCTTCCTCTTGCCCGTCTCATACTATCGCCCGCCTCATACCATAGCAATAATATAAAGAAATCTAGAATTCAGTATTTACTTAGGATTGTCGTCAAGTGTAAGTGCTGGTTTCGTATGGAAAACGAGATGAAGCGCTGCAATGGTACTTTTTCTGTGGGACACTAACGATGTATACGCGTTTGAGGAGAACTGAAATCTAACCAGGTACCGCATTAGCCTTAAACTGTCCAGCCTCATGTGATAACGATTCAGCTGTTACTGTTTCATATTTGCGTTCAGTCGTTGCATCAGAGCGAGATACAGAGTTGGCGTATTCTAAAGGTTAGCGGTTTGTAATTATTCCATGTCGCGGTATTTTTGATGGCAGCAGTAATATACCACGCACTATACGATCATTATCTAACGTGACAAACCTGGGAGGACATCAGGAGTGTTAGAATGAAATTACATTTTTGTGAAACTACAGATGTCAACAATTTGTGTGCTTGGTGTGAAATGCACAGCTGCGAATAATTGGGCTCCTCGGCATAGAAGGCAAAAAAAAATCGTTCAGTGAATAGAATTAGAATCCACGTGGAGGCAACTAGATTGATTTGACCCCATCGAAATTAACCGCTACAGGGCTTGTCAAAGAACGACAGCAAATAAACTCTTCCAAACAAATTGTTTGTGTCATTCAGCTTAACAGGTAAGATGTTGTGAGCGACTTTGCCAGAGGTGCTTTGATCCGCACTATAATGAGGTAGACCACGCAAACCGAGGTAAGCTTTTGGAACTGTTTCATTCAGGAAACAATTAGCTTCGTGAAAGAAAAAAAAGTGCTTTGTTTTGTTAGACTGCAGAAGTGTCGTGTCATTCACTCTGACATCTCCACATGAGTTATTACAGGTGATAATCCAGAGAGTGTCTTGTTCTCGTGTTTTTCTGACAGCAGTGCTTGATTAAATGACACAAACGTCAGACATTCCAAATTGGCAATTGATGGCACATGAGCCGCCCCCGTTTTCTTCATCATGGGTATTGGGCTAAGAGCTATATAAACAAACAACGTTCTTATAGAAAGCTGTTTGTGTTCTCCCGTAAGCTGGGCTGTGCTGTAGCATTCATTAGCTAGCGCAGATAGTCCACGAGCTTTGAGTTGAGACATGCGGGCTGCTATTGCTTCCCTCTTGGTCGTCGGGGTCATGCTGGGGCTAGACGCTCCCCTTGCACAGGGCGAAGCCAAGCGCCGTCTACAGCACGACGTGACAGATGCCTTCAAGGTATGTACACCGAGGTTGCCTCCTTCTCAGCGTCCATGTAGCGGTCGTAGCTTTCCAAGGAAGTACTATCAAAATAAAGTGGACGAAATAGGGATAAATGAGGCAAGGATCACGTCTGGAATCTACCTGCACATTTGCTTCTCTCATGTATTCATTTCACTACACGAACAATTGATCGAAAGCGCGTTAACATTCCTGTGTTTTGAGACTGAGCTATCGGTGTCTTGCCCCGGTGCATCCTCGCTCATACCATTGTCATTCATTAATTTTGCTGGTGTATCTTTTCTGATAGGATGGTAATCGCAGCTGTGCGAGAAAATAAATTGTCCGAGTAGAGGGTGGATCACTTAATCCCAATTTCAGAAAACGACGGTACTATGAGATTGTTCACGTATCTCATCAAAAAGCTGCAGTGCATTTGTTTCTTATTCTGTACGCAGATAGCAGACCGAATAGAGAAGGCAGTCGCCGCCTATGCTGAAGGTATTTATCAGCGAGTATCCTGTCGCGGCATAACAGGCAACCTATATTGTTTCCGGAAGGTCAGGATAATAACAAAACGTCACAACGACGTACCGAGGCCTATATGTCCAACAAGTGACATGAGAATTCGTGAACACGGGGTGTCCTTGGAGTCGACGTTTACCGAAGGCAGTGTTGCCACTTCGTTAAAGCTACGTTACCGAGAGCAGTGGCACAGCACTTCAACGTGGCAGGTCGCAGCGTGGATGATCTTAAGCTTTGCATATCTCAGTGCAGCTTCCGTTCCCCGAGAGACAGAACATATAAAAAGTGACACCTTATTCATAAGTTGAAAGCACACCAGCCAGTTGGTGTAAACGTTTCAAAGGGGGCTCTTGAACATATTGAATATGGTACATAGACAACGAAAACCAGTGAGAATTAGGCCTTTCTTCTAGAAATTTCTAACCGTGCTTATCGCCATGAAATTATCATCTTAATTGAGCAAAACGCTTTCCTTCCTTTCTACCCTTCGACGCGCATACCACACCCCCACCGCACGCTTTCTTTTAAATGCGCAGCATTTCTCAGCTAGCCCAAGGCACTTTGAGTGTTTATATCTATCTATCTATCTATCTATCTATCTATCTATCTATCTATCTATCTATCTATCTATCTATCTATCTATCTATCTATCTATCTATCTATCTATCTATCTATCTATCTATCTATCTATCTATCTATCTATCTATCTATCTATCTATCTATCTATCTATCTATCTATCTGTCTATCTATCTATCTATCTATCTATCTATCTATCTATCTATCTATCTATCTATCTATCTATCTATCTATCTATCTATCTATCTATCTATCTATCTATCTATCTATCTATCTATCTATCTATCCGCATACGCCTGGATGCCCTTGTGATCGCGTCCTGAACTTGATGTAGACCGAGACTGGCATAGGAGGGTAAGACGACTTGACGAATATGACTGTCTGTTAATGACATGAATAACGTGAAAATCCTGCCGTTTACGTCGTCAAACCCTTTCCTCCAGACACGTGTGGCACTTGCCCGCGTACCATGGGCCGCGTTGTACGGGTATGCGCCACAGGTGATTGACAGTTTATGTCTACCCAGGAACGCTGAGAACAGACATTGCCAATTTAAATACGAGAGCGTTAAGAAAATCCTACCTCGGCAGTGTTGACCCGACGGATGCAAATAATTAATATTAGGATACTAGCAGGAATCGAACCGAAGCATTCTGCGTGGCAGTCAGTATTCTACCAAAGAGCCAGGCCTGGTCCAGAAACTCCTTTGGAAAAACAGCCTATGCAGGCGTAATCGCGGTGCAACGTCAACTGTGGTTGCGGTGCTGGTTACCAAATCTTATAACAAAGCAATAAGCACTACATATGTACTCCTACGATACAGGCCTCATGTCAAGTTAACGCCTGTGGTTCCAGTGTAGGCTCCGCTTTTATAGCAATCTAATGAAAGTTCCATTTGTATTTCCATGATTCAGCAAGCTATATTCAAGCGTAGCTCGGCCCAGGAGGAATACGCTAACGGAAGTTAAATATGATATTCACTTCCTTCGCACCGTAAAGTGCAGTTCGTTTCGATAATAGTGCCGCATGTGCTCTAACGTGAGTCATTACGTTACGTCAGACGAGAAGTTAACCTCTAAACGTCAGTGTTGTCAACGTGCCTGGTAAGCCCACGATGCACACATCCACTACGCTCACAAAAACACGTCGATGGACGTCTTAGCGCTTGGCTCAAAGCAAAAAAATGCAGCATAGCACTACTCGCTGAGTGCTTCGCATGAAACCGATTTACACAAGGCGCGGGATCCGCTGAATTTTTGCACTGACGGTTTCCTCTCTCCTTTTGGCCCACCCAATTCGACACGACGGGTCTTCTTTCTTCCCTGCTCCCCTACCGTTTTCGTAGTTACCCTTTCCTCCTCTTTTATCTGGGTTGGAGGAGGAAGTACGAAGCATGTACATAGACGCGGTAAAGAAAGCATTTGCATCCTAGAAGAAGACAAGTCCGCCTGTGGAGAGGTCGGCTCCAGCGGCAGCCCGTGTTCACGGATTTTCTCATCTCCCCTTTAACGTTCCATCTACTCCTGAATTTCTTCCCATAAATAACGCTAAAGTTGTTTCCATCCATCCATTGCAATAAATAGCATGCTACTCACAAGTAGACACCCATCGGAGAGGGAGATGTCAACTATCAGTTGCGGAAAGTTCTTCAAAGCAATCATCGCCTTTATTGGTAAACTTTGGGTGGAATCCTTCTTCGTGAATCCTGGTGATGTGCTAGGTCACGTCACGTACTTTCCTTCAGTCATCAGAGTAATCGGAGTGCTCCTAGTTTTTTGGACAGGCGATCGTGTAAAAGAAGTATTTCTTTCACGTACTTCCTACAGTGAATCTGCGTATGGCGGGGGCATGTCCTCCGTCCGGTCACAAAAAACGCATGCGCCGCGGAAGTCTTGCAAACCTCTCTACGCGCCACTGGTTCACTAAAAATCAAGTCGTCTATGGCCAGAAACGTATGTGCCAAGATAGGCTTAAGGTTAACTACGGAAATCGTACTAAATTTTGGTGCTTTCGTTTGGAATAGTGGCACAGAGATGCCTCCGATGCCATTTGTAATTTTATTCAAGCTGCTAAACGAATGCCATTTTAATCTCCACTTTCACAGATATTCGTAAAACAATAAAAATGTTTCAAAATCTCATATATTTAATCGACATTTTTCTGGTCAGATTAATGTAGTTGCCTGGTCCGCTTGCACGATCACGCAGTAATGGCCGTAATTCTGTAGTATATTCTCTTGCAGTATGAATTTTTTTTCTGCTTTTTTAAGTGATTATGTATTCTTCAAATTAGCATATAAATGTTAGGATGACCAAGTCTTGGCCAAGCACCCAGAGAGGGTATGTGCCATAGTGTTGAGGAACCAAAGCAAACAGGCGGCAAAGACGAACATATCTGTTCAACGGATCTGTTACACAAATTGGGCAAACCTCACTACTAACACTGGTCGACTAATAAATGAAAATGGTAACACACGGACGGCAGACAACAATTAAGATCGTACATGAAACTCCAAGCGCATGCGGGGAGCCAGACGAAGTGACGCATATATATATATGCGTCACTTCGTCTGACATTTGATAGGACTTTTTGACATTTCGAATTTTGTTGCCGGTAGTCTGATAGGTTATGCTTCGAAATTCTTTGTCACCTCTGTGTCGTGCACTAAACACCTTCGCTGGTCATTCACCTATACAGAGTGGAATGGTCCCTCAATTTCACAGCGAAAGCTGTTATGAGATAACAACAACCGCTTTTGGTGCCATGGTTGTCCGCCGCCGCTGCCGCCGATGTCTGTAAACGGCGGCCATAACCGCCATCGCGCAAAATAAAAAAAATAAATGAGAAAAAAATATCCAGGATCGGATGGGATTGGACCCGGCCGTCTGCGTGGTAGTCGATTATTCTACCATAGAGCCACGTCGGTGCTTGTAACTCCTTCGCAAAAAGAACCTATACAGGCATAATGTCGGGCAAGGGATCTCGTTAAAATGTGTAATATAGCGTTGTAGAAGAGTAGAATGACAACAAGGCCTCACACAACGCGAATTACGCATCGCGTGGGTCGTTGAATGCTTCCAATCTATTACAAAATGCAAAGCCATAATCATTCAACGTCATCATCCACAACAAAAAGTGAGCATAATGCCTTACAGATGTGTAGCGGGTACCACGCTTCTTCGCAGAATGGCGAATATTGACATAGTGCGTGCTTCCCTATTTCACAAAAATTATGATGATTTAGGCGTAGTGGGTACCTTGTAAATGTACTTGCAATAGCTGCCCACAACATGCTCTGGAAAGGCATCCAGCTTTCGCTGTGACTGTGCTGCGTCTTCGCTGGCCAGGCGATTTTTTACAGCGAAAGCTGTTATGAGATCATTTCGGCGGCTGTTTTTGGCGCCGTAGTTGTCCGCCGCCGCCGCCGGTGTCCGTAAACACTATCGCTCGAAAGAAGAAAAAAAAGACAGAATAAGAAAAAATTCTAGGATGGAACGAGGTTCGAACCCGGGCCCTCCGCGTGGGAGCCTCTGCGAACCTGGGCCCTCTGCGTGGAGGGTCCTGTATAGGACCTTCGAAAAAGGTCCTATACAGGCTTCATGTCGGGAAAGAACCCCATTAGCATATGCAATATAGCGTGGTAGAAGAGTAAAATAAGCACCAAGCGTCGCACAACGCGAATTCTGTCACCAGGCGTCACACAATGAGAACTGCGCAACGAGTAGGTTGTTGAATGCTTCCAACCCATTACAAATGGATCCGCCATAATTCTTCATCGTCATCAGGCACAGCATCAACAAAGTGCGCATAGTGCCTTACATGCATTTAGCAGGTACCACGGCTATCCGCAGAATGACGAAAAATGGAACAGTGCCTGCTGCCCTACTTCTCAAAAATTACAATGATTGCAGTGGGTGCAGTGCAGTGGGTTCCTCGCAAGTGCACTTGTATTAGTTGCCAAGGAAGCCCATAAGCGCATGATAAATTTCCTCGGGGTCTCAGTAAAGTTCTTCGCCCCCCCCCCCCCCCGTCTCTCTCCCACGTCAACCTATGTTATACAGCATGACGGGAGATGGAAATAGCGGCCGGGCGTCACCCAATGAAAATTACATAACTGGTGGGCCGTTTAAAGCTTCCAACCCATTACACAGGGCTGAGCCATAATTCTTCATCGTCATCAGTCGTCGCGTCAACAAAGTGCACATAATGCCTTACCGAGGTGTAGGTGGTGCCTCGCTTCCCCGCAGAATGACGAATAATGGCTTACTAGGTGCTTCCCAACTTCACAAAAATTGTGATTTATGGCGTAGTGGGTACCTTGCTAGCGTACTTGTATTAGTAGCCCCAAGAGAGCTTACAACGGGCTGTATAGAAACGCCGCTCTTCCAGCTTTCGCTGTGACTGTGTTGCGGTTTCAGCGCAGACCTGGCGATTTTTTTGTTTGTTTGTAGGTACCTTAGCTCTCTCGGTTTTCCCTACACCTGTCAATATTTGGCTACATCACAAGTTTATTTTCAGATGGGCTTCATGGAATTTTGCTATTTGGCTGTCGTTTGTTCCAGTTAGTGCAGTTTTTCTCCATATGCGCCGTTTGCTTCCAGATGCTCCCACTGCTATGTTTTCTTGAGCGTTTTACGTTAATGCAAATATACGTATTAATGCATCAAATTAAATTTTCAATGAAGATTAATACACCAATACGAACATGCTAAACGAAACAAAACAGGCATTTATTACAACTCTAGTGCCACAACGGAGCGTAAAATTTATCTACACTTTATGGAAAGTCAATCGCTCTATTAAGCCTTCCAGATGTTTCGTCATACAACAGGAACAACTCTTACTACATATGAGAAAAATTCTCGTAGAAAAAAGAGATAATACCATGCAGTCTTGAGAATGCTGTTTTGTGGGAAATGCGGTAAACAAACATACAAAGGGAGCCATGACTCGAAGAAACAGAAAAAAAGGAGAAAAAAAGAAGTGTTGGGCAGGAAAGGAGGTGCTTTAGAAATAATTTATTGCCACGACAGAGATCATGCTTCTCTAGAGTGCCAGAAGACCACCTAAGGGGCTACTTTCAGAGCAAGAAAACTAGCAAGATTGTACGGCTTCATATTCCAGACCAGAAATCTAGTGAGAGCTACGTCGTCTAAAATAATCGACAAGCAAGCGCACGCTTGAAATTCAGTGAGGCTTCTACCTCATTCTTACGCATGTATGGGTTTCGGCTTTGCGACAGAATAATATTAAGAAGGAAAAGTTGTTACCATACAGTTTCGTACAATAACCTAGAGAAGAAACTGGCGCTGCGATCGTTCAACCACCATGGGAGTGATGGGAAGTACAGGCTTCGGATTGGATTGCGTTAGCTAGCGGACTGTCTACGGATCTTATTCTACAACTTCAGTTTCGTTCTTCGCGAGGCTTGCGCAGTGGGGTGTGTTGCAAAGCACTCAAGCAGTGCCTTTGTTGTTCAAACAGGCTGAAGACCGCTAGATCTCTTGGTTTGCTGCTACGTTGGAGCTTTACAGGTTGTATTTTATAGTTTTAGCAAAACATCGCGCACTCACCGCTGCGCATAGATGTGGCGTCCCATGCCAGTGCAGAAAATTGCATTAGAGAACACGTTTGGTTGATAACAGCGTCTTGCTAAAACTCGTTCAAATCGGCTGCAAAACGACGGCGAAGCTAAGCAGACGCACCGTCACGCTCCTCTGACTTGCCTTCACAAGAAAACTAGATACGTATGGGGCAGATCACTTGGACAGACCTACCTGGCATCGTAGCAGATGATACGTTAAGTGTTTCGTACTCAATACGGTACTGTTATGTCCATAAATAGAGAATGCGCACTTTCGAAGGAAAAAGAACCGTGTTTGCTTTAAGTGTTGTAAAAAAAATAATTCATTGTATTGCGATGGCAAGTCTGGAACACAATTGTAGAGCAATGCATACCCTGGTGTTTGAATTTGTCAAGGTTTCACACCCATCTCACGGTCACGCAAACGTCTTGCAATAAGTTTTAGGAAAAAATAAGCAAGTTTTAATTGGAAATAACTTCATATCACTTTGTTTTACACTCGACAAACAAGCGTCGCGAATCTCAAGAGCGAAAGCCATCCGAAGCAGATCCGAAGCCTGTACTTCCCATCATTCCCATGCTGGTTGAAGCGCCGTTGAAGGGGCCCGTGTAGACACTAGCACAAGATTCCCCTCTAGGTATTATAGTAAGAAACTCTATGGTTGTTACAGCCGATGCGCAAGAAAGGAAGGACTAAACTGTGGTGAAGAAAAATGACGGACACGCAATGAATGATACGCAAAGGAGTTTAGTACCACGATTAGTACCAGGGGTAAATAGAAAACAGACACCGAAATGCATAGGCCTTTTTGTTGAGTTACTGCTCTTGAAAGACGTTTTCAACACTGTGGCAGCTAACGAATATCTTCAGTAGTTTGAATGTGATACGCCTCAGGGGCGTAGCCAGAAATTTTTTTTCGGGGGGGGGGGGTTCAACCATACTTTATGTATGTTCGTGCGTGCGTTTGTATGTGTGCATGCCTATATACGCAAGCAAAACTGAAAAATTTCGGGGGGGGGGTTTGAACCCCCCCAACCCCCCCCTTGGCTACGCCCCTGATACGCCTCATGTAATTGTAACTTTTACTGGAAGTCCCGAGGCCTCAGCTCACTTTCTAGTATAGAAATAGTTATCGGGTTTTGTCGGGGGCGTAGAATTCAAGGACACTTGAGCTTGAATGCTTCCTTATTCGTGGTGAGATTCGAGTATACTTGAAGTGTATGTTCTGGCGTGTTGCAGATGTTCAGGAATTTCCCAGTTGCCATCGCAATGTTCGACACGGACAAGGACGGGGACCTCGACTGCCTCGCGACGGTGCGGTCAAATTTTGACGAGGAAGGCCACAAGGCCACCTACACATGGCTTCTGCCAGGTCTCAACGGCCACGAGAAGTGAGAATTTTTGAGCCTACGTGTCAGATTGTTTGACTCTGATGTTCACATATCAGCAGCATGGGTTTGCGCCAGCAGTAATCATGAAGTCATGATGCCCGAATTTAATAAGTTCAGCGTCGTACACAATATAAAATTATATGCGAGTGGACATTGATGACGCATTTATGGGAAAGGGATTAGATGTGATAGCTCTCGAAAAAATATTAGTCTACCAGACGAATCCGCGCACCTGCTCAGCAATAAAGGGGAAAAATTCACCGACGATTACAATACTGGCTAATTCGAATTCTGAGCGCAACTTCGTGCTGGGCAACGCAAATTGTGTTTGAATTTTTGGCTATGCGCATTTGGAGCAATGTAACATTCGTTACATATTGCCACAGAAAGTGCCAGCGCTTGAGCACTACGCACACCACTCTGTGCATTGCAGGCGTCGTGAACCAAGCGAAACGCCGACAATGGCGACAGACCCAGAATTCGTTATTTTCGCCCTTGTTCCGCCTATCAGTTACGCCGCCGACGTCAACGGCGACACCGGTCAACGCAGGAACGTGCGCCTAAGAGCTACGCTCTAAAAGAAAACTACGAGATTTAAGTAGATTAAGAACAGAAGGTAAGGAATGATAAGCATAAACTTGCCTTCCTAGTTCGGAAAGCTAAAATTGAAGTCCATAGCCAGACACTCAGGAAATGGGCAACACACACAGACAAATGACCTTTATTTGATCCTGAGAAGACGATGAGGACCCTCATCAGGGGGTACTGTCTGCGGGCCGCACTCACGATGGAGCCTGGAGGTTGAGACACTCGGCGACTTCACGGGCTCTCTGGACATCCCTGAGCTGCTCGTTCTTGGCGGAGCTGGTGACGAGTTGGAGCCAGTCTTCCTCCACTCACTAGAGGGAGACCCTGAGCCCCTGAGCAAATCGTGACACTGCCACATCATGTGCTGAAAGTACACCTGGGATGTCCACAGCGCAGATAGCCCGGGTCGATGCGTTCTAAGAATTTTGAATAAATAAATGGAGATGGATACGTCTCCGTCTGTAGCATTCGCGGGTTTATTGCCTGTGGTTAATTTAGGCGTGTGCGTGGAAGCAGAAATTTCCGACGCCCCCGTTGATGGTGTTCGCAGACCTCGTTAAAAGCGAGGTCTGCAAACACCATACCTTTGCCACTGCCCTCCCCAGCCTCCGAGTGCTCACTTCCGGCGCGGCGGGGGAGACTTCGCGCCTGGGAGTGTGCAAGTTTGTTGGTGTTAGGGACGGCTTCACGAGCATCGCTGACCACGTGAGCGGAGAACCAGATTAGGTGCTTTTGCCTATCCAAGGTGCAGCAAAAGAACGCGACCGGTTTCCTTGCATACCGAGCCTCTCCTCAATGCTCTTGTGGCAGCTCGTGAGTCTATGAAAGTACTGGAACGGTTCGTGGTGGCCATGGCGATGGCTACTGTCACCTGTTCGGCTTTGTCGGCGTGCGTGTTTTTAGCGATGTCAGCAGCTCCCCCCGCAGCGACGGAGCCGCTGAAACATAGTGAGTGGAAGCTGCGTATTGAGCAGCGTCAAATGAAGGCGACGTTGTCCTCAATCTTAGCCGCGGCGCTAAGGACCTTGGAGCTCGTTTTGCGTCTGACTTAATTGTATGGGGGGTGCATGTTTCTAGGGACCTGGGGTACCGAACACATTTCCCCAACTTTGACGGGGAGCGCGCCCTCCCTCTTTCTAGTGATGCTTGAACGTATACTAATATGCGCTAGTAACTGTCTGCCGGCTTCCGTCGAAGCCATTCTTACAACTTGTGCCGTCTGTTGCGCCTCTACTGTTTCTCCAAAGGTGTCGTGGACGTCTAGCTCCCAGAGCCTTTCGGTACCTGTGTTCTGTGGGAGATACAGTACCTTTTTTTAGATGCGAAGCAGCTTTTGCTCAGGGCTGTGTCCGTCCCTTGGCGACCATCCGCTTTCTACCACTTAGCATAGCCATCTATAACATGTTGAGCGCGCGCTGACGCCAAGGAGAAGTCTTCTTCCTCTTGTTCTTCGACCACCTTGATGTTGATACGTGCAGAGCACTTTAGGCACCCGGGCTGCCGTATGCTGTCCTAGCTTGCCGTGACGCCGGCAAAACCATGTGTTCTGGCACGGGATAGCGCGTTCGGGCCTATGTAAGGGGCTGGGTAAGACGCTGTGGCCTCTCCCCCTTACACTCTCTCGGGAATCGCGTGATGGCGTCGGGGGACGAGATTCTGCAGACGCGCGATGAACCCGCGTGGCGTGCTCCAACAAGAGTTGGGACGAGTAACAGCAACAGCAACTACAGTGAATTCATGGTGGGCTCCACTTGCAAGGACGCGTTAACAGCGGGCAAGGTGCCCGTTATGAACGGAACATTAAGTCGACCCATGCGCTGCTTCGCATCCCCACATGGTTCGCTTTAGTGGGAGATGGTGTAATTTTTTTCTCTCCTTTCCTTCGCTCCTCTCTGTTTTTCATCTTTCTATTCCCCTCCTCGATCCCACAGTGTAGGGTAGCCACCCTGAAGTTTTTTTAGTTAACCTCCCTACCTTCACCTTTTCTGTTTCCTTCGTCCTGTGCATGATTGATTCCAGTCTAGCCTCACTCCTTTTGCCATACTTGTGGGTCAGTGCTATGTAGTTGATGGGGCTTATGAGGAAGGCGTGGTAGAGTCGCCGTGGGTTCTGCTCAGATGGCCCCCCCCCTTTGCTGGCCACCCTCATGATTAATTTTGTCATCGAATCGGCTTAGATCAGACATCCCCGAAGGCATCGCATTCATTGCTCAGCCGCACAGACGAAGCAATGAATGCGATAGCAACAAACTGGTATAGTATACGAAGCTATGCTACCCCCTAATTCCTTTAGCGGGTACCTTACCCGCGTAACTCTACAGAACGCTGGTGTAAGGGAATGCGGCCGCTCCAGAGAGCGAAGCAGTTTTCCTGCTGTCTGTCGTCTCCACACGAAGTAAGCGGTGCGAGCCCAACGCGTACGAGCCTATACGAGCCACGTACCCATGTCTGTCGCGATACCGCGGGCGCTAGCCCTCGCGACGGCGCCCATACCATCAAAGTTCACAGTTGCTGCTTTAACAACGCATGAGGCATTTAAGAGTGCAATAGTGGTTGGGGCTTCGGGATTCGCAGCTAGAGGGCCGGACTTGTAATCGCGCTGTCCGAACAATTTATTACAACGAACCTGTTTCCATCCAGGTCATGCATTCCCAGGGAAGTATTTTGGTCGGCTCGCGTCCGCATGCAGGCACCATATGTAGATCATGCAGAGAAAAACATACACAAACATTAGAGACGGCGCAGCTGGCAGAGCGCGCTCACGCGGAGGCGCTTGCCTGGGCGTTGTGTGGTGACTCTGCTGTAGGGTGACTTAGAGAGCTGCTGGAATCCGAAGAAAGCGAGAAGCCGAGACGGTGCAGCGCGTTTACGCCGGAGAAGAAAAGCTTACAAAGTGGTGAGGCGTCCGCAGCAACAACGCAAAGGCAGGCAGCGAAAGCAGGACCATGCAAAAGTGGAGAATGCGGCGGAAGACCATGTGTCAAGGAAGAACGTCACAGTCTGCAGTCGCCCACGCCTTAGAAACGAGCGAACAGGCGTCTATAACAGAAATGCGAATATAGCTTCGCTGGTAACCAGTCCCTACAAAAATGTTGCGGTCCTAAGGATTTTTTCCGACCCATTTAGCCCACATTCATGGCTGCGCATAAGTCACGGGCTCCTGACCTACTATGTGAAAGAAATTTCGTAGCTGAACGTCCTATTACTAATGTAATAGTATTTGTGCTGCAGGAAAAACTAACGCAAACACCTAACAGCCATTTCTCTTTCAGAAAAAACATAACATTCGATCTGAGAGAAGGAGCTAGCCCCGACAAGCCAATTTACACGCCAGAAGACGGTAAGTGTTCAGTCACGAGCGCTGTTTACGATAAGGAATCGTTTTTATTACCCAATTTGATGATTACCGGCATGGTGCTCCGAACTAGAGTCATAATATGTGTTGCAGTTCTGGCTGAAGTGGTGATAGTGGTGAGAATGCAGAACGAAATCAATTTTGTACGAAGCTTTTACGTTGCTGAACGTTGACAGAAACTTGCTCACCAAATATGGCCGCAGCACCCAGTTATCGAATCTCTGATAAACCATGCGCCATTTACATAGTCAGCCACTTAATGAAACAAGGGTCATTCATTCATTCTCAAATATATCTAATGGCCTGTGTTTTGCTGAAGGATCTGTTCATTAAAAAAGAATATTTTACGCGAAGGCTAACTTTTCTATAAATTAAGAAGGGGCCGAAACGGCGCATCAAATAGGTGGCGCACAAGGTGAGCACCATGGTTTATATTTAAGATATGAGGGTTGTTTGCCAGAGAGTCACATTGCCCCTACCTAAAAATGAGAAAACGTGAAAGCAGGGGGATTCAATGAAAATGCACACACAAAGGTACAGCGACAAAAAAGGAAAAAGGTGCCAACTTCACCTTCTACATGACGTTGAAGACCTCATATATATTCGCACAGCGCAGAGGAAACACTTGACATAAAGGAGTTAAAACGTTTAAGGCTTAATTGTAATGTTTCGCTGTGTATAGAGCAGTGGTCGCAACAGACGTGTCGTACGAGCAAGACTACTGAAAGCTCTGAATTGAGTCGTCAAATTCTTGCTCGAGTGAGGTCTAACGATGTCAACAGAGAAATGTGCCGACGTTGCTTTTACCAGGTGTGATGTCTCGCGCTATACGTTAAAGTTAGCGCATTCTCCCATTCTCTATGTTCCAAGGCATAAGTTTCCGGGAGTGACAATCGATAGGCTAATGACGTGGACACCCCAAGTTCGAATATTAAAGGAAAAGGTTGCGTCCTACGTTGCACCTACCAAAATACATTAAGTATGAAAACCCTTGCCGAAAACAGACGCTTATCAGCTTCAGTCCTCCTGCAGCAGGAGTTTCTCCGAGTCCACTTGCTTTATGCCTCCAGAGTGCCGGGCCATACGCTCGCTTCAGACAGCGGGGCTTGATCCCCTTGCATTAACAAAGCGCATCCATGCCGACGGAGCCATCGTGGAAAATTCCTTCGTGCTCAATAGTCACTTTTGTGCCTAGGTGTCAGAACAAAAGACGTACACCCGCACCAGCACTAACATATTTCATTCTACAGCACGTGGCAAACAAGTAAAGGGCTGATCGTCATATTTACACTGATGGCTCTGGTACACCTACATAATCTGCGACTGGTGTCTGGATTCCATCTGCCAATGTCACCATGTCTGCCATTGTTAGTCACCGTACTTCGTCTACAGCCACTGAAGTGGCTGCCCTACGGGCTGCATTTATTTACATCGTAGACCACACAGCTGAGTCTTGGGTCATCTTGACCAGCTCAACAGTGGCGCTGCAGTCTTTTAAGTCTCCACGCACGCAGGACCAACTCGTCGTGGACACAAAACGTCTATGCAACAAAGCCTGCGACCTCCATCACCACATTGCTCTGCAATGGATACTTGCCCACTTTTAATACAAGGCAACGTCCAAGCTGATGACGTTGCCAAAGCTGGACACGACACCTAGAGATAAATCATCGAAATACCTTCCTCGAGAAAAGATGTGGCTACACTCGTATAGGCACACGCTTGGCGCCACCAGCGATTGCTCTGGACAGATGGTAGTCACCAGTACAAGAACGATTCATCGAGGGAATTCGATATGCCGCGAGACCTAAACAGACAAAAGGAAACATGCTTGCACGGCATCAGACTAAATGTCGCATAGCCTAACTACTCTAGGAGCAAGATTAAACTGTCGGACTCACCACTGTGCGCCCAAGGTAAGGTGCCGGAAGATTTGTATCATGTTCTTTGTGAATGCAAGCGATAGGCATCAGAGAGACAGTCTCTGAAGGCGGCCTTATATCTCCAACGGGGATCGCGCTTAGAGTTGCGACATATTCTGGGCCCATGGCAAAGTAGCACGTGTGCGCTACGCGGCACGAGAGCGCTGCTGACTTTCTTGCGTGCCACGAGCCTGAACGAAACTTTGTAAACAGCGTTGTCTACTTGTGCGTGTTAAGCGTTTATCAGTGTATATTGGCCTCGAGAGCCACCACAGGAGAGACCGGCGCTGCTATCGTTGTGACGTGGAAAACGCCATCACGTGACTCTCCTTTGCCGCCGAAAGCTTTGCCAACGCTGCTAGCTGCATCTCATGCCCGAGGTTGAAGCTTTGTTTTTTCTTCAGTATGGTCTATTGCTCTGTGCCGCAGTGCCGAACGTATTCGACCGAGCCCGGTGTGAGTTTCCACGCATACCAAGAAGCAGCGAGATGCGTGGTT
Organism: Rhipicephalus sanguineus; assembly: GCF_013339695.2. Taxonomy (NCBI): domain Eukaryota; kingdom Metazoa; phylum Arthropoda; class Arachnida; order Ixodida; family Ixodidae; genus Rhipicephalus; species Rhipicephalus sanguineus. The sequence continues at coordinate 113,745,204 of NC_051178.1, forward strand.
GATAAAGCTTCGAATGGGGAAGCAACCCAGCATCCATTATCGCGTGTGTAGCAAGCACTTTCGCGAAGAAGATTTTGTGTACTGCGTTGGAGCTAAAATATTTTAGTTCGGTAAGTACTACGTGAGACTTTCCGTGACTGTACTGATAGGAATTCACGACGTTTATTCACGCCAGACTCGAAAAGACGGTGCCTGGTTCCCGAAGCGGTGTCGTGCAAAAGCTTCCTGTCCGACCCTTGGACCGTTCAAAACACACCGAGCGTCGCCGGAAGGCACTCGGCACATGGGCGGCGAGAGTGACTTTGTCTCGATGTTGTTCTTTTACGCTGCATGTTCGGACGTGGTCGGCCTCATTGACTGCCGCTCCTCCCGTTAGCAACCGCGATGCGCTGAACCGCTGGTCAACGAACTCGTTGATGCCAGAGACTGGCAGAGTCACTGAAAACGAGATACGGTAATTGTAATTTGTAGTCGAACAAGCGATTCACACATGCTGGCATGATATCACATCAGTCAATGTACCTCTCGCAGAGATGCACACGAAGCGGAAGCGTGGATAAAGGAGACAAAAATATATACGCTGTTGAACTTCCACTTATTAAAATATATTTGTTACCTCACCACGGTAACAAATATATTTGTTGTGTACATTACTTTTATTGCGGCAAAATAACTTATGGCTACCTTTACGAAAGATCTCGCGAACTTAATAACCAATGTCGAAGCATCGTTTGCACTCGGCCATTTGATTACGCGCTGAAAACTAGGGCGAGACATTGCCGTGAATTGTGCGCGGCAGTCCGCGCCGATCGAAACGGTACCTCTCGGCCTCGCAACTTCCACGCAAAAACAAGAGATAGGTGCGCGATGTCGCTCTTGCCTCACTAAAGATAAATGTACACGAGATGCGAGGATGCTTCGAGTTACAGATTATTAGGTAAATTACATATCTCACCTTTTACAAGAGTGGCCTCTTCACGTTCGGTGTACATGGCTCCGCGCGCACTCGCTCCGTCGAGAGTGCACGACGCGACGATGACAGCGCGTTGCCTCACGAAAAACCTTTGCTGGCAAACACACTGATTGCTTCACAGCTAATACATGTGCATTCAACGCTTGCAAAACGGGAAAAACCGCGGCTGAACACTGGCGACGTCGAACACTCCGCGCACTCGGTACCGCGTGATGCGGTTTTCTACGTCACAGAGAGATCCCGGCAGACGGCGCCACGGTATGTTCTCGCAGCCAATATCGTAATCGCCAGCCAGCACCTGGAGTAGCACGTCAGGCGAATAGCCAGGCAGATATCTTCACCTTTTCATTGAAATCTTTCTCTCTCTAAGTTCTTTCGTAGTTTTCTCATTGCTAAGAATAACCCGCATGGCGGCATGTTTGGTATACAAAATTCTACCGAGTCGTCGTGTATTGAGTGACTCAGGGTTGTCTTCCCTTTGTTCGGTAATGGCGCTCCTTTTTTTGCCCTGTCTTTCAGGTGATGGAAGCGACAAGGTTGCCAATTTCATCTACAGTGACAACAAGCAATGCACTGTTTTGGAAATACCATACAAGAACGAGCTACGTGAGTTGCAAAACTAAACGAGTTCAATCTGCGTGTGTTCTCAATACATTTTTGACAGCCATTTCTAACCGCGAATTGGCGCCATCTTACAGCCATAAAATTCTGTAACGTGACACCAATTTAATGAGTGTTTGCTAATATCAGTGCGCGGATTGGCTAAGTATTACGACACCGACACCGCTTCGTCATCACCACTATGAAAGAAGCGGAACGTCTGGTTGTTTCATTGGCACAGGAGTGCAATAATGTGTGGGAGAATGGTTGCCTAATGGCTCGCCGGTGCACGAGAGACAATTTTTTTTAAGTCCTGCTACGCACTGCGACGCCGACACTGCGTTGCCATATGCATGCATAATAGGTAGTTGTTTCGGCTATAGATATATAGCTAGACCAGTACAATTACATGCATTATTGCTATGTACGCATATATGCATACGTGGCACAGGGCTTACCTAGGCGGAAATTGTTCATCCTGAGCGTGTCGTGTGTTTATAGCAAGTGCTTATCAAGACGTGTTCGTTAGCGTACGACTGCTGATCGCATTTCTTTGGACACAGAGCTGCTTCCGAAGTAGTCGAGTGTTTTTCTATTGTGGAGAACTGGCATGATCGTTGAAATTATGCGGTGGCCTTTTTTGATCGTCCTCAGCTTGTTGGTAGCTCGCCAAAACTCTGTACTACCCAACGGGAACTGAGAGAATAACTGCTCAAGATGCAGCAGATGACATCCTATTTTAACAAACAAGTATGGAGCAAGGTGACAAGCGGAATGCGTGTAATGACAACGGCAAATAGTTTCCTCCTGGAGCTCTCAGTAGCTTCTCGTGGGCAACCGAGGAGAAACTACATAAATGCAAAGTTCAGTTCTCGGATCACGGTAAACGGACGAATAGATATTTGAGATTCTGTATCAGACCCCGCATAATAGATAAATTACGAAGAAACGACAGGCTTCCTTCGCATTACCATACACCGGCTAAATTTCCTAGGTTACTTCCGCCAATTGTTTCGGAATATAGCTCAGTGTTCCCGAGTTTTCAATGCTCCCACTGGTTAGTAACTCGCCACGCCAAAACAGATGCTGAACTAAGATTTAGCCTTTATTTGAGTAATAAAGCATAAAAAGTAAAAGTTCATTTGGTTTGCGTAGGAAAGGGGAAAAGGAACCAAAAATGATCAAAAACAGAGGTGCATGGACACCTCTGTTTTTGTTCGGATATGTGTCAAGCAGCGCCTAGCATTGCATAATCATGCATAGTAGAGTACAAAAAGGGAGTGGGCAAAGGAAGTGAGCGCGACGAGGTGTGATGTGAGCATGAAGAGGAAGCAACTGAGGAGGAGAGACGGTGAAACGGGTATGCGTCGCAGAAATGGGGTATGTACCAAGCAGCTCCTAGCATACCATAGCTATGGATAGTATAGTACAGCAAGGAGGTGGGAAATGGAAGTGAGGGTGAGGGGCAGGGAATCTAGGAGGGGAATAGGGTGAAGCATCACATAGCCACGTAGAGTATAACATAGCATAGTAAAGGGGTGGAATATGGGAGTGAGAGTGATGATTGATGTGAGGGTGAGAAGGGGGGAATGAGGCGGGGACAGGGTAAAGCATATCTTAGCCTTGTATAGTATAATATAGCAAGGGGGTGAGAAAGAGAAGTAAGGCTGAGAAGGAGTGATGTGAGGGTGAGGAGGGAAAGCAGGATGGCAGAGAGTCAAGCATAGCATAACCCTGTATCGAACAGTATAGCAAAGCGTAGGAAAGGGAAATGAAGGTGAGGAAGGGGATAGGAGGAGGAGAACGCCGCCGGCTGCGCTGTTTCCTCAGGTGTCGTAGCACAAGTGTACAGCTGCCCGAAATTATCTGTGATCTTGCGCGTTGTAAGCGTGTAAGTCCACCACCATAGGACGCTCTGTTTTCTAAAAGGTGTGCAATATACACTGCCTAAAGTTGTCAACCCTCTTTTCTTCGTCACGCTCGTGAAACTGTAAATAAGCGTTTACAGTCGGTAGCTAGCAAATTAAGTATACAGACTTTGTGCTGTCTGCAAAGAACATAATTTATTTTAAATTATTCTTTCCGTACTAATTTGGAAATTTAGATCATCATATGAAGATCTCTTAAATGATCACAATAAATGAAGTAGATAATTCACAGTTGAAGAAACGAGCTACGGCGCTTACCGTGGTAATGCGAATACATTATTCATGTGATCACTGCAATTGCGATTATCAAAATCCCGAGACTCCATACGCGCTACTGACGTTACTGGGATATCTGAGTTCTCCCCACATGCGCGCTGCCCTCTCTAAACGTTTTAGGTGCAGATCACTTTAGAGGGCCGGGCTGTCATAGGCTCATGCGACGAAAGTTTTGTGCAAGCTCATACGAGCTTCATATGTATATCAAAAGAAAAAAATGAATACAAGAGACCAGCGTAATCTCCGCCGCTCAATCTTCTTTCCTAGATTGGCGGGGGGCGGTAATGGGCGTTTGGCCACTGCCTCCCGCAGGAGAAGCTGCTGTGAAAATTTCATTTGACGTTAGATTTTGGTTGTCAGTCGTATTGCTGTTGTCACTGCCTATATCCCCTCTTAACGTGCACGACCGAGTGTACTAGCGAGATATTGTTTGTGTGCTGTTTGTGCGAGGGGAATCAATCATGTCGACCAGTACGTGTTTTCTCCTCATATGCTGCTGTGTGTAGCTTCACAACTTCCGCGTACATTTCTGCGCAGTTGAAAAAAGAGCAAGCAAGGGAGAAATATAAGCAGAGAGCAAGAAATGAAAAAAAAATAATAGGAAGGAAAATAGAAATAAACAAAACGAAAGAGAGAAAAAAACACAGAAAAAGTTGGAAAACAGAACAAGGAAGAAAAATAGGAGGAAAGAAAAAGAAAACCGAAGAGAAACAAAGAAGGCTGCCCAGCTCGTCACTTCCTTCAATCTTGGCACCACTAGCGGAAAGCTGCCTTAATCTTTAAAGTTTTGTTAATGGGAGGAACGTGATCACCCGGATATTTCTGGAACGTAACAACTGCAGCCTTACATTAGCAAGTGTTCGCCGCAGTGAATTAGTCTTCCCCTGGGTACCTGTTGAATAATAGAGAGACAACTGTGGTTTATCTCACTTGCAAGGTCAGTTACAATTGTAATGCCGCTTATTCTTTGCCATCTTCGCAGAGTGCATCCTATGGGTGAACCCAAAAATCGTGAAGGATGTACCTCAACATTGCCTGGACTATTATGAGGACAACTGCGACATGCCGAATCCGGCTTACGATGACGAAACCTGTGGTCCTCTGATAGCCAAGCTATAGTATGGCTTGTACACTTTAGTGTTCTGTGTTGTGTTGCCTTTAGCCATGAAGAAGTGTCACGTTTACTGGTAGTTTGAGTGTGGTGTTGGAAAAATAAAAATTAATTCTTCTTCTCACTTCTACGGTGTCACTAAGGATTACGCTTCCTCTGCGAGTAGACCCAGTCTTTCTTGCTCAATAACGGTAAGAATGAGGATCTGTCCAGTGTTCCATTCGGTGTTCGGGCTTCATTCTTCACCCATTACAATTTCCAGTCTTCACCAAATCAACTGCAGTCTTCACCAAATCGGAGTGATATTACATTGAGGCACTAGACGTGGCTTCACCGTGGCTCACACCTCTCGTAACGCTATTTCGTACAATATGTGTCGTAAAGGTAGTAGGGATTTCTCAATGTTTTAGATAACCGCCTAAGTACTGAAGACAAGTTGTAGCTGTACATGTCTGTCATTGAAATGAACTGCATTCCCTTGGGCACTTTTCACCTTCTGCACCAGCACACCTTTTATATTTTAACCCATATATGCCCAATGTTCTACATATAGCACGCTTCTTTGATGCACTGTAACATCGCTATTTCTTTAGCTGATGACTAGCGCCACCTACAGCGCATCAAGGAGGCCTCATTCTCAACGTGTGCAAGCCTAGACATTGTTTGCTCTTCATGATGCCATGTGCCGACCGCTTTCTCCGGACAAACCCGTGCTCTGTGTAAAAGACGTCATGGAGAGGAAGAAGTGCATGTGAAATGCCGACCGCTTTCTCCTGACAAACGCGTGCTTTATATGAAAGACGTCACGGAGAGGAAGAAGTGCAATGTCGGTGTGCAGGTGAAATGTTTCAAGGCTTACCAAACCCCCATATATCACCCCTAACGCCCAGTGTCCTATATGTATAGGACGGCTTGAAAAACAGTGTTGCGTTTGCCTGGCAGTAAATAAAGAACTTGTGCTTTCTTTTGAGGGTAGAAGTACACTTTTTGTGAAAAAAATATTTGTTTTGTCATTTTTTCTGAGTTTGGGCATATATGGGTTAACAGCAGAGCAGCTGAAGCCGGGTGTAGGGTGTGATCCGTGGACTGGAAAAACCAGTTGTCGGCTATTCACCACAGGAATTGGGCAACCCGCACTACAGAAAACACGCATTTATGGAAGGCATATGAATTCGTTGCTGGTGGGAAAGAGACGTGAAGGTGAGGAGGAGGCAAAGCGGGTTCAAGCATAGCATAGCCATGCATAGGATATGGCAAAGGGTCGCAGAGGGCGAGAGAACAAGTACAGCGAGAGAGAGAAAGAAAGAGAGAGAAAGAAAGAAAGAAAGGGAGAGACAGAGAAATAGCTGAATAGAGAAAAAGAAAGAGAAGAAAGACACGAAAAAGAGATTGAAAAAAGAGAGAGCAAGACGGAAAGAATACGAAAGAGAGCGAATCAAATAGAGGCAGAAAGGAAGCATAGCATAGCTGCGTGTAGTATAGCATAGGAAGGAGATGGGAAAGGGATGCGAGCGTAAGGAGTAGGGAGATGAGGAGGAGAGACGGTGAAGCATGGGGTAACGATGTATAGTATAGTACATGGGGTGTGAGAAAGGAACGTGAGGGCGAGGAGGAGAGAAAGGAGGAGGGAAAGGCCACCAGCTCCACTCTTTCTTCAGTCTTCGAACCACTAGTGCGTAGCTGAGCCAATATTTTTTTGTTTAGAGAAGTATGGCCAGCTGTCCTCTTATTGTAGACAAACAAGGTGATGTCATGGGACCCTTACAGATACAAGGACTCTGTGGGGTGCGTTGGTTGGGGGTGTGGAGATTATAGGATGTATTTGAATGTGCATTTGAACAGCGGAGCTCTTTAAGCTTGGAGTAGCGCCGTTTGTCTATCGCACAAAACTGGCAAAGCGGGGAAGAGTGAAGCTAAGAGAGGAGGAAAGTCGATCATAACTGTGCAATGCAACGGTAGTAAAGGTGGGGGAGACTAAGTGCGTAGTGTAGCATAGTATGGTATAGCAAGACGATGGGATAGCGAAGAGAGGGTGAGGAGAGAAAGAAAGAGGGGAGCGTAAAGCATAGCATAGCCCTGTATAGTAAGTGTAGCAAGGGGTGGGAAAGAGAAGTGAAGGTGACGAGGATGGAAAGGAGGAGGTGGATAGAGTAACACAAAGCATATTCATGTATTGTATATTATAGCAAGGGTGTGGGAAAGGAAAGTGGGGGACAAGAGGAGGGAAAAGAGGAGTAAAATGAAGGGGAGAGGGTAAATCGCGGTTTACTCAGACTCCCCCAATTGTTCCATCAGTTTCCCCAATTATTTTATAGCTGAAGCCTCTCCCCAGAAAGACTTCCACCTTATATTTTTAGAGGAAAAGCTAACCATGCAAAATTTAGAGACTTAGATCAGTTAAGCTGTCTTGTCTTATCTAAGTGTCGTATCTAAGACACTAAGATAAATTAAAGTGAGGTTTTAGAAGGTATTCGCATGCATTTGTCACTATTCTTAATTTGTATTAGCAAGAAATCTTTTGAACTCGCAAGAGGAGTTCAAACTATCAGTGAATGAAAAATTGCAGACAGTTAGTTTTACAGGAATGTCATTCACGCCGGGGTCCACGAAGACTTCATCGACGTCCTTGCCGTCACGGAAGTGAATTCGACAAAATGCACACAAACAGATGACAAAGAAAAACCAGAAGAAAAAGTGTTGGTGATTAGGGTGATCCGCGAGTCGACCTGAGCACGTCTCACCACGCGATGATAGGTGCCGGGTGTTCTACTCACTGCGCCACAGACGCTCACGCACGGGGCTTCACGAACGCGCCTTATATCTCTCACAACTTGGTGACCTTGTTTGGAGGGGGCGGTGAAGTGGATTGAACTGCTGCATGATGACAATAACGAGCGCCGAGAGGGAGCGCTTCGGTAGTTTCAGCGCAATGGAGGCGTTCGGTGCATTATTGTAGGAAACTCTACGGTCGGTGCAATGCGTCGTGGTGATTCGCTTCGGTGATGACTCATTACATGCTTCGCCTTTCGCGTGATGTTAGTATGTGATGCCCCGCCGCAAAATTAGTGCAGCTTCCACATTCACTAATGGTGTTTCTCCGCCGCCTATTGCTTCAAGTGAGATAGCACCAAATAATAAAACCGCTGCAGTAAGCGGCACAGAAAGGCAATGAAGTCGGCAGGTTAATGTCGTGCAGTGAGTACTTTGGTGAAGCAAGAGACGCGTCAGCGGGAAGTGGAACGCGTTCACGCGTTTGCGGCTCAAGCTCTGAACTCTGCCTCTCGCGTAACTGAAGCGCTGTGTGGTAAAAGTATGAGAACAGGCTTTGGTTACCCTATTACTGGGAAACGCGCAACCTGGCCTTTCTCTCTATCGTCAAATGAAGATGCTTTCAGTGATTGCATATCGAGTACCAGAGTTTATTATGCGCTTATTCATGCCATCTTTTTGCGGGATTCACCTCTATCCAGGTGTGTGTTAACTACTTCAGCTACCCCAAAGGTTTAATCATGATCGTGGACGTTAGTTGTCGGGATGGAGATGTGCCACTAGGCGTCCTCGTGGGTGCATCCACGTCAACCGGCGCTATAGCTGCCACTGACCAATATACATTTTCCAGCTTTCATGCATCAATGTACAATAAACAATGAACTACTCCTGTGAAGACATAGGTCCATTTCGCGCGATACCGATTCCTATGACAATAGAACCAACCATTTTTTATTTTTTGTTTTACGCACGCCTCATGTCGACGCAGCAAAAGCGTCCGCGTTGTCAATAGACAAGCCTGCTACTGATAGGCGGGCGCACGGTTCTCGATTAGGGGGACCAGGTTTCACCGCCGCGAGGACCCCCCCCCCCCCCCGTTGGTTGAGTCTGAAAGAAGAGAAGCTCCATCATGCAAACATGAAAGTCAAACGATGACGTAACATGCTTCTCAGAACGGTCCCCGGCTTTCAGGGGGTTAAAGGTGGGAAGTAGATAGCTGTTTGAGTGGAACATCAGGGGCCCTTGGTGTGTTGTTATGGTGAAAAAGCATTCGTAACCCTGCGCTTTAGAAATGGCATGAAGGGTCTGACTGAAAAATGTTTGGGCAAAACAATTCAGCAGATCCCACGATTTTTTTGGAATCGCTTTCATGCGAAGCAGTCAGCGAGTATTTGTCTACGCTGCATATTTTGGCTTTGATCCAGGCGTTACAGGAGGATCGACGTGTATTTGTAAGCACAGTAGTTGTGTGCATATGGTGCCCTCACCAGGCACGTCGGCCACACTGGCGTTTAAAGGATGGAAAGAAGATTACTTTTTAAGGGCTCGTTTTTCTTTGTTAGACACAATAATAATTAGAACTAACAGACAGTAGTGCCAAGGAAAGTATAGGGGACGTTATTTGTAATAATTGGGATATAAATGTGAAGAAAGCAAAGTGGACGAAAAGATAACTTGCCGCCGGCAGAGACCTGCCGGTCATCCGGGCAGCCCTTCGCACCGAAGTAGTTCTAGCATGCTACAACGAGGTGACTTCTGGCCACTTAGGCTACACGCGAACATTGTCCATGGTGTGGCAAAGGTATTACTAGCCACGACTCGCCAAAGCCATGAAGCACCACGCTCGCACTTGCCTCGACTGCCAGCGACGCAAGTCACTCCCGACCAAGCCAGCTGGCATACTGCAACCAGTTCAGGTCCCACAAACCAAATTAGAATGGATATGTTGGTCCACTGCGTACTTCAAGTGCAAGAAACCGTTGGGTTATCGTCGCGACCGACTCTCTCACTCGTTATGCCGAAATAAATACTATTCAGAGAGGCACAGCGCCGGAGGTGGCACGATTTTTCATCGAGAAAGTCGTACTGAGGAATAGAGCACCAAGTGTCGTGATGACAGACAGAGAAACCGCATTTACGGCAGCTCTTTTCGATCCCGTCTTGATGCTGAGGGGAACAACTCACCGTAAGACCACCGCCTACCACCCGCAAACGAACGGGATAACAGAGCGTCTAAACAAAACGGTTGAAGACATGCTGTCAATGTACATAAATGTTGACCATAAAATCGGGACGAAAGCTTACCTTACATCACGTTTTCGTACAACTCGACCAAGCAAGAAACGACTCGCAAGACCCCGTTCAGCCTCGTTCATGGACGAAGGTATGAACTATGTTGGGTGCGATGCTACTACACGAATGTGACGACACTGATACGGACGCCGGTGTGTTTACGCAAATCGCGGAAGAAGCTAGGCAATTTGCCTGCTTGCGAAATGAGCGGGCAAATGAGCGGGCATACCCATACTCTGTCGTCGGCTTGGTTGTTTACCAAGCCGACGACAGAGTATGGGTATGGACGACCATACGGAAACGAGGACCATCTGAAAAGCTGTTAATGCGATAGTTCGGACCATACCGAGTATTGCGACAAATGAGTGATGTCACCTAGGAAGTCATTCCCGGCACTCCCTGCAGTACGAGTCGTCGCCAGCACCGTCCTGAACTTGCGCATGTAGTGCGCGTGAAGCCATATGTAAACAATTGACTATGCGATACCGTTGTCAAAAAACAAACAAAAAAAAAAAACGCCAGGCCTGCCCGGAAAGCGCAGCAAAGTCACAGCGAAAGCTGGAAGAGTGGCATTTCTAGAGACCGTTGTAAACTCTCTTGGGGCTACTAATACAAGTTCACTAAGAAGCTCCCCACTACGCCACAAATCATAACTTTTGTGAAGTTGCGAAGCACCCACTGCGCCAGTACTCGTCATTCTGCCGAGAAGTGCGAAGCACACACTGCGCCAGTACTCGTCATTCTGCCGAGAAGCGAGGTACCAGCTACGCATCTGTAAGGCATTATGTGCGTTTTCATCGAGGCTAACAGCACGAAAAACACAGACGAAGACGAGAAGTGGACACGGCACAGCGCTGACTTTCAATTGAATTTTTATTACAGAAAAATATAACATTTATAAAACAGGAATAAAACACCTCGTGACTAACACGGCCTTAGCCATTCCACTAAAAATGTCAGTTTCACCGCAAGGGCGAAGCAATGGATGCGATAGCAACAAATTGTTTTGTTATACGAAGTGAGGCTGGCAGCTAACTGTTTTGTGTCCGATCTCGCGTAACTACAAAACGCTGGTGTAAGAGAATACAGCCGCTCCAGGGATAGATGCTCTCCGCATAGTCACTTCGCATTGAGAGCGCAGCACGTAGAAGGGTATACGAGCCGCCCGCTGTGATGGCTGTCGAGATAGAGCGCGCCAGCGGTCGCGACCGCGCCCTTAGATTCAAAGCACAAAGTTGCTCCTCGCGCGACAACCCCCCCCCCCTCGCATCTTTCGCGTGTTTTCATGCTCGTTAAAGACGGACGGGTCGTTTCCTGTCTGCTTCGACGGCAGGTGTCCCGAGCGGGGTGATGTTATCGCATGCACGCTCCGAGCGACGGAAATGGGCCGGCTCGTTTCATCTCTGCTCGGCCGCGTTCGTGGCCCCCGCTCATGGGTTTTTTACCCGCGGTAGAACATACGATGCGCGGGAGGATCTTATCAATTTGGACTTAATACGGGAGGGACACGACGGCGACACCGACGGCAAAAACCCTTCGAGACTGTCTATATAATTGGTATCGCAATAAAAGTACACTGCGCACCTAAGCATTGTCAAGTAGACGTACAGATAGCGAAAAAATGCGAAAAGATTAATTAAAACCTGAAACCCGGCACGAGGTAACATAAGATCCTGATCCACTATGTAATATGAAAACCTCGTTATCCAGTAAGGTAATGGATGGCTCGCTGACACATGGCGACCCATTATTATTTATACAAAAACATGGTTGATCCCTCTGTCATAGGAATCGGTATAACACGAAAGTAAAACGTGTTTTCACAGACGAGGTTGAACGTTTGTTGTGGATTGTTTCGCCCCGGAGGGCGAAGGAATTCATGCTATAGCAACAAGTTGTAATGTCAGGTGAAGAACGGCAAGCAGCTCGAAACTTGCAACGCGCCGCTCAAGCAGAAAGGACGCACGGAACGAACATACACAGGATAAGCGCGAACTAACAACTGTCACAGCTCGACAGTTAAAGCGCGCTGGTCAAATACAAAGGAGGACGCACGAAACGAACGCACAATTATACACAGGATGAGCGCGAACTGTTACAGTTGTAACTTATTTGTTTGTGAGGAGCGCGCTGCTTTCGCAAAAGCGGCCGCTGCAGTGAGCGAAGTGGCCTTCGTGCTCTCTGCAACTTCAGCGCAAACTTGCGGTAACCGCGCAAGACGTACAAGATAAGCGCGCACGCAGGAGCGAGCACGCCCTGTAGAGGCGCACGCTCATCTGAACGCGTGGGACGACGCGCGTCGTTCGAGCCCTTCGCGCCATCTCGCTGGTGATAAAAAAAACACGCTGATGTACCGCGATCTCTGAGTACAGCCACCGGCAAATGGTGTATGCAAAGAGCACGCCGTTAGTATGACGAAGAACGTGCCGTGTGTGGCGGAGCCGTTTCGCGCTGCGCGCTGGGGATCGAGGGTTCGTAAGTTCGACTTCCGGTGACGGAACTTTTTACTGCGATAGCAATTATATGGACAGTTTCGGCTGATTTTTGCCGTCGCCGTCGTCATGCACCGTATATGTATGTATGTATATATATATATATATATATATATATATATATATATATATATATATATATATATATATATATATCTCAAAGCCACAAAGAAAAATAATTCAGAAAAAAATCACAGCATATCCACGGAGTGACTGATGACGAGTGGGCGAAGCTGTGGAGGTTCATCGGTAAACCGTGAATCTTCCGTGAATTCTGCCCAGTACATCATCACCGACGTGAGATCGTGCGCGTTTATACTAAAGGTTCGATGAGAGTTATGACGACTTGCAGCTCACTTTAATTTTACGTGTACGCTGTGAATTTTCATTGTTTAATCACACACAGGAGAAATCGCACACACGCACTACCTTGGAGGTCAAAATCCAGTGGCTATATATACGGGGTGGTCAGTGAACGGTTGTGCAGCGCGAGCGGTCGTTTTTTTCAATCAAGACGCTGCCGCGACGCTGCCTCGCGACGCTGCCTGCGTCGGCGCCGCTGCGCCGCGAGGCAAGTTAGGGGGGGGACGGACGTAGGAGTGGAGAAAGAGGGGGGAGCGTAGGAGAGGAGAGGGCGATACATATCACGTACTGTCGCAGCGCATTGTCTCTAGGGAGCCTTCATGTGTGCACGCCCCCTCCGTTTTAGGGGCGAAGCTCCCTATAGCGGCACCCGTTCGTCCCTTGTAGCGTAGTATGTAACCAGTCTTACGCTTTGACCTGCAAGGTGGTGCCGGTGGGAGATTTTTCCTGTGCGTTGCTGAACAATAAAAAATTCGCAGCGTTAGCTAAAAGCCGACTTCTTCTGTCTCTCATTCCCATTAGCAGCCATTCTTTACCTCCAAGGTAGTGCCTGGTGAGATTTCTCCTGTGCCTGATTAAACAATAAAAATTTTGTTCAAAACGCCCTTGATTGATGAATTAAACCAACAAAAGACGCCAGATGTTTTGTAAAAGCAAAACGAAAGAACGCCAGATGTTTCTAAAGCAAAACGAAAAGACGCCAGCTGCTTAACGAAAGACGCCAGATGTTTTCTAAGCAATGGTTTTCTAAACAATGAAAATTCACAGCGTACATGTAAAATTAAAGTGCGCTGCAAGTCGTCATAACTCATCGAACCTTTAGTATAAACGCGCCCGATCTCACGTCGGTGATGATGTACTGGGCAGAATTCACGGAAGATTCACGGTTTACCGATGAACCTCCGCAGCTTCGCCCACTCATCATCATTCACTCCGTGGATATGCTGTGATTTTTTTTTAAGACTGGTTACACACTACTACAACGGGGACGAACGGGTGCCGCTATAAGGAGCTTCGCCCCTAAAACTTTTGGATGCGCGGAATCGAACGGGCGACCTCCCGCTTTCCAGCGCGCAGCGTTAGATGGTTAGACCAAGAGGTGCGGCCTGCCGAACGCTCTTTTTTGCCGGTGACAGGGCTAGTTCTTGCTCCCGCCGCCGCAGCGCTGCACAACGGTAAAGAAAACCCGCTCGCACAGGCGGTCAGCCGGCTGCGTGCATTCGCTTAAGTGATCATTACAGTCGCCTCACGTTGACCTGTGATTGCATTTCGGCTATTTATGTGCAAGACACGCCAGATGACGTGTCAGTGTGGTTTCCTTTGCGGTTATTGCTACTATACGCGAGAAGGGCATGCTCCCATGAAGACACATCTATAAGCGTGCTGTACAGCGCCGCCGCCAAAAGATAGATGGATGAGTGTAAAACTTTATTGAACAATCGTTCTTTTTTTTTCTACTGGAAACAAAAGTGGTCCGCTGCTGTTCGTTGATGTCCTCAGTCGTTTGAAGGCTCTAGCTTTTGTTATCTGCGTGGACGACTTGCTCATTGCGGGGGCTTTTTTAGAGATGCGTGATTACTTTCTGCTCTTCAAAATAAACTAGCATGACATAGAATATCTCCCACGTATATACTTGCTAAATCTGGTGTATATCTGCTTCGCATTGCACTAATAAGTGCCATTTTTAAATGACAACCGATTCAAATATGAGTTGTTACCATTGAACTACAAATGCAAACGTCTTGCCTACATATTGTACCAAAATGGCAAGTTGGGCGAGCTGGCGCGTACTCACGTCCTGAAGAAACAGCGCAGATGAAAAATGAAAAGAAGAAATGGCGGAAAGACACACCAGCGCTGCACGCGGAACTGGAAATTCGTTGGGTTTTAACTCTCGCGTTTTAACGCGGTCTTCCACGGCAGAGCTCTGTAGGCGGCCGTCCAGTTCAAAGAATCCTTCCGCTTTCGACGTCGTTCCACGCACCACGCTTTCTGTTTCAGCAACTTCAGCACGCAAGGGATTGACAACTTTTCTTGAGCTCTGGCACTCATCTAGCTAATATTGTTTGCTGTTCGATATGGAAGGAGTACGCCAAACACGAACAAGTGGTCTACCTTTCAATGAGGACGCGGCAGGCTTGTAAGCTGGAAAAGATGAAAATATGGTCGGTACGGCTGTCGGTCGCAGCACCTTGCGCTCTACCTTGAAGTCGTACTGCTCGAAGTGAACGAAGTGAAATGTGCGACTTCTTCGCAGTTATCAATCTGCACCACGGCGACAGGTCTTGGGCATGTCAGTTATGATGAAATGTCCAATCACATTAAGCACTCACTGATAGAGTCAACGCAACAAAAGACCCGCACCTTTTCTACCTCGTAAGCACGGTGTAAGATATATACTCTTTAGGTGAGGACACTCGCGAGACGCGATCGACCAGATAAAGTAACAACGCCGAGAGCCCGTCGGACCGCTGACGGCAGCGGATACCTACCGGCGGGATGATGAAACTTCAACACAAAAACGCGTTCCCGCAGCAACTGGCGCTTCGCGGGAAATCTGAATTTCTTAGTCAGCGAATGCGGCTACGGCACGCCAGCATTTAAGTTAGAAACGCATACCGCGTTTTTCACGAGCGAAAAACAAGACATGCAGCGGACGCCGGGTTGCCGCCGGCTGCGTCGGTTGCTATAGCAACGGTGCAGAAAGCATTTTTTCTCTTTAAGTTGCGTCTTCCCGCCGCTAGATACCCGCTGCGGTCACCGGACCAACAGACGCGCGCCGTTGTTACTTTATCTGGTCGAACGCGCTCTGCATGCAAGCCGAGAAGTGTCCACACCTAAACAGTATATATCTTACACCGTGCTCGTAAGCAAGCCTACGGCTGCTCATTTCCAGCAAGAGCGTTTGCTTGCGCTCGCCCGAGCCAACGCCCCGAGCTACAGTGTACTAGTACACTCTACCCGAGCGTTCTCTTACTAGCGGCCGCTGTTTACCGATGTGCAGCGCCCCCGCGGTAGCGTCTCAAAACTCTTCATGTCACGCGTTCGCCTGCCGAATGAAAACGCATCCATTCCGCAGGCCGCACCTCTTTTTTATTTAGCGGCCGTGGTTAGACCACGAACAGCACCGTCTTCCAGCGTGCTAACGGCGAGCTATTTATATGTACCACTTACATCAGCATGCTTTCTCAGTTACCACATAGATGGCGCGATGTCCACGCGTGGCGCGCTTTAAAGATCGTCGCCCCTATTAACTCTATCCATTCCTGCGAACGCCGTTGCTCTTCGCCCTACAGGGCGTGGTCGCCTTCGTGCGCTTATCTCGAGGAAAGAAGGGGGTGGCTGGCGAAGTGGGGAGCGGGGGGTTGTACGTCTAGTGCTTTCCCCGCGATGTCTGCGCTGAAGTCACAGAACGTACGAAGGTCGCTTCGACGCTGCAGCGGCCGCGTTTGCGAAAGGGGCGCGCTGTTCAAACAGAAATAAGTAACCACTGGGGCAGTTAGTTCGCGCTCGTACCTGTTCGTTCGTTTCGTGCGTCCTGCTTTATGTTTGAGCAGTGCGCTTCCAGTGTCGAGCTGTGACGCATGATAGTTCGCGCTCTTACAGTGTGCGTTCTTTTCGTGCGTCCTTTGGGCTCGAGCGACGCCTGGCAATTTCGAGCTGCTTTCCGTTCTTCGCGTTACATTCCAATTTATTGCTATCGCATTCATTGCTTCGCCGTTGCGGCGAAACTGACTTTTTTCTTCTAGTTTTTTCTTTGCCATATGTTAATATTTATATTTTAGAACGTCATATCCACGACGGAAATGCGTCAGTGAAGCCGTGGTGGACCCCGGCATAAAAGACTTTCGTGTTAAAAATGCCTCCATAATCTTTCTTCATAGTTTGTCTGGGTGCCTGAAAAGCACGTTTGTGTTATCAAACAGCGGGTGGCACTCACAGTCGCGAGAATGCTTAGACAAATGCGAATGCGCAAAGCCTTTCAATGAACTGTCGTGTTCCCTCAAACCAAACACCACAATTCAAACACCACCCACTGTGACCTATGTACTGACGACCACATGAAAAAGGAATTGAATACACAACGTTATGGATGCAAGGAACAAACTTCAGAGCATGTTTCATACTGCATTGCTGATCTGTTCTACTCCCTTTTCTGTCTATGCGCCTATTTAATGCCTGACAAATTTGCTTTAGCTTGTTTTATTGCGATGGCAATTATATGGACAGTCTCGGCTGATTTTTGTCGCCGCCGTCATGCAGCGTGTATATATAAGAAGACGTGATAAGAAGACACGTGGCCGTGTCTTCTTATCAGAAGTCGTGGAAGCCATTCTGAAAGAGTGTCATGCTGTTCACCGCAAAACTACTGCTTACCATCCGCATACGAATGGCCTAACCGAACGCTTTAACCGCACGCTCGGCGACATGCTGTCAATGTACAGCGGTGAGCACTGTTAGGGTGAACACGCGACCGCGTGGCCGACGGCACTGTCAGCGCCCCGTTACGGTCATCACTGGAAACATTGCGCATGCGCATCACGCCTTCCGCGAAATAATTGTTCCACCGCGCGCATGACGTCATGAATGCACTTGTTCGTCGTCTGCTAGCCGCATTTTTGTTTTCTAAGCCCATGCATCCTGCATTTTAAGACTTCTTTAAACATCTGTGCTTGAACAGAACAAGACAAAAAAAAAAAAAACTTGTATATCTATGGGGGCGTGTCTATTCGTTCCCTTCAAAGTTGTTGTGCATGCAACGCCGTATATAAAACAACCAAACATCTTTCGCAGCCGTTCATTCTGTCGCCAGATCGTATTATGGCTAGGGTTCCCGATGATGAACGGCGCTCAATTGTCGATCTTTCCCTGAAAGGTTATTCCCAGCGGTATATTGGCGCTTTTGTTAATAGGCCCCTGAAGACTGTGAACAGGATAATTCAAGCCTACAAGTATGAAGGTCGCATTCAGGATGCACCCCGCGCGCCCCGCCCTAAAGCTACCACAGACGATGAAGACGCCCTCATAGTTGCAGCTGCTGTTCGTAACCCTTTCTTGCCAGCCCCAGCAATACGCGAGGACTTGGATTTGGACGTTTCGGACACCACTGTTCGACGTCACCTGCGTACTGCGGGCCTTCGCAGTCGCGTCGCAGCGCAGAAGCCAGTACTAACGGCGGCAAACAAGGACGCACGACGGCAGTTCGCTGAGCTCCACGAAGCATGGACATCAGAAGAGTGGGGTCGCGTCATCTTTTCGGATGAGTCGTCGTTTTAGACGCGACAAGACCAAAGATTGCGTGTTTGGAGACTACCAGGCACACGGTGAGGCAAACTTCCTGCTTTGAAAAGCAATTGTTTTAGTTAACGTCACAATGCCACGCAGGAACGACCCGGACAACGTGCAAGGTGTTTCTGCCAGTGGGAGATCGAGTGTGAGCGTGTGGGGTGCTGTTTCAAGATATGGTTTAGGGCCCCTGCAACGTATACATGGACACTTATCGTCGGAACAATACTGCAACATTTTGAACAATGTGCTGTTGCCATATGCGAGCAGTTTATTCCCAGACGGTGATTACCTGTTCCAACAGGACCGGTCACCGATACACACGGCGCGGGCTGTCAAGGAGTTCCAGGCGGAGCAGCACATGCAGCTACTGGAATGGCCTCCGAAAGGAGCGGACCTGAATGTGATAGAAAACGTGTGGGGCCGTCTGAAAGCTTCTTTGGCAAGGAAGCCCCTTTATTCCCCGACTTCGGACCAGTTGTGGGCGCAAGTCAGCAACGAGTGGGAAAGGCTGAAAGCCGATCGGGAATATGTTCGATCACTTTACGACTCGTTACCGTCCAGAATAGCTGCAGTCGTTGCTGTAAGTGGTCACATGACTCGCTATTAGATTTGTCATGTTTTATATTTGTTCTCATGGTCTTGTTTAACTTGAATTGCAAAAGTGCAATTTTCTTGAATAAAAAGTTTAATAATTATCCCTCTTACGCTCACTTTTTTCCTTCACGCGCCAATCTTCAATCCAGATGGACCTTGAAATGCAGAAGGTATCAGCTCAGCGAACAAAAAATGCGGCTAGCAGACGACGAACAAGCGTATCGATGACGTGATGCGCGCGGTGGAAAGAGTGTTTCGCAAAGCACATGCTGCGCATGTGCAATGTTTTCAACGATGGCTGTTACGCGGCGCTGATAGTGCCGTCGGCCACGCGCTCGCGTGTTCACCCTAACAGTGCTCACCGCTGTACGTCGCCGCCGATCACACCAACTGGGATGCCATTCTGCCCTTCGTCACCTACGCCTATAATAGAGAGTTTTAGTTTAGCGCGCGCAAACCTGTACGTACGCAACGGCCTGCGCGCTGCGTACGTTAGAGTTGAGGCTGTCTCCTACATTTTTAGTTTACCGTACGCAACAACCGAAACGTGGACTGCGTCTAGGCGACAGCACCTTCGTCTCAGTGTGTTTTTCTGCGCCATCTAGTGGCTAAGAAATAAACTACAATAGCCGATCATAGTGACACAAGTCAAGGCACGAGACAAGGCAAGATTTTACGATGGTGCAAATTTTGTTGAGGTGATCTGTGGTCAACGGTGACGGTTGGTACGACTTCTACGAGGCGAGCAGCAGTGAAGGAGGAAAAATGCCTTCCGAGAGCGGTGGCTTTTGAAGGGCGACTGCAGTCTCGACGACATCGAATATCTCCTACACCTTTGCAGCGATCACTGTCCACTGCACTGGGTCCGCGAACGGGTTCAAGCTACTCACGTAGGCAAGGAGCTCCAAATCGAGGGCAATTTTGAAATGGACGCGGGATTTATTCGCTGCCATGACCGCCGTGCCGCTTGTGCTGCTGTCGGACGCAGCCATTTTGCTTGTCTCGACCGGTCGAGATCTCGCGAGAGAAGCTCCCGTAAGGTACGCAACGGCCGTAGCGGGCGCAACGTAAGCGCCGAGATCTAGCGTGCGCATCTCTTGCGCGCGCAAACGCACGCATCTCTCTTAGGTTCAGCGCATGCGCAGTCTTGCTCTCTCTCACCCGTTGCGTGCGCAAGGCCGTTGCGCGCGCTAAACTAAAACTCTCTAATACCGCCCCTCAGAGCACTACCGGTTTTTCACCCTTCTTCTTACTGTACGGAAGGCACCCGTCGCACACCATCGACACGATACTTCCATACAAGCCGGATCCATCTGAGTGTGCGCCTATTTCTGACACAGCCAGGCCTGCTGAAGAGTGTCGCGAGCTTGTCAAGACATTTACGACGCAGGAACAAGAGCTGCAGAAGAGCATTCGCGGTGGCACCACCACTTCTGAGCCTACGTTCCTCCCTGGAGCGCTCGTATGGCTCTCGGTCCCTACCACTGCAAGTGGCCTCTCTTCAAAACTGCTGCCGAAATACGAAGGCCCATACCGGGTCGTCGAGCGCACATCCCCGGTCAACTACTTGATCGAACCCATCGAACCAGCTTCGGACATGCGCCGTCGAGGGCACGACATAGTCAACGTGGAGCGCCTCAAGGCCTACTATGACCCACTCATAGTGACGAGCTGTTAGGTCGCCGGACGGCTCCCTTTGCGTACCCGGTGTAGTTGTGGCGAAGCAAGTCGTACTGTTTAACGGTTGCGTTCTCCAGCGGCTCCTAGTGGGTCGTCCTCTTATAAACGCCGCTCGCTCTCGGAGCCCGTGCTCTTGCCCTGACTGTCGCCATAGCGAATTGTCGCCGAGTCCCGTCCAATAAACCGCTTAACAATAAAAAAAAAACGCCGCTCGCTCTCGGAGCCCGTGCTCTTGCTCTGACTGTCGCCATAGCGAATTGTCGCCGAGTCCCGTCCAATAAACCGCTTAACAAAATATATATATAAGTCCCAAAGAAAAATAATTCAGAAAAATGCTTCTGAAGCGCGGAATCGAACCAGCGACCTCTCGCTCCGCCACGCGTGGCGCTAACCACTACGCCACAAAGCGCAGATCATTCAGTCAGTTAACGGCGAGCGTTATATACACACCCTTTACCGCTGGCAGGACACGGAGAGGGCAGGGGTTCATAAGCGTTTCTTCACCACCAGCGAGATGGCGCGAGGAGTGCAAGGGGCGCATTTAAAGGTCATCGGCCAGCTAGCTCGCTTCTAATATTTGCGCAGGGAAAACCTTGCCCTCCGCTGTCTGCTCGCGCGGTAGTTGCTGCCTGGGGGCAGATATTTCTGCAGCGTAGCAGCGCATCCATCACGGGCCGCTCTTCTTGCTATCGCATTCATTGCTTCGCCTTTGCGGCGAAACTGAGACTTTTTTTCTTGCAACTGCGTCACGGTGGAGCGACCCCTCCGCGTCTCCTGCCACGCGGTGGCGTTCGACGCATTGTATACTCGGCGTTCCAGATCGTGAGTGGGGACAGAAATGGACCAGCTTTTACAACGCGTCACAAGGGCAGCTTTCAAACCGAAGGACAACGTAGGAGCGTTGCTCTAAACCGAGTCCTTTGGACAATCTCGCGCGTGATACTGCACACACTGAAGCACCTCCGAGCTCTGAGTTAGTGTTCACCTGAGTTAGCACCTCCAAGTTAGCATTAAATGGTGTATATAAATAGCTCGCCGTTGTTACGCCAAAAAGCCGGTGGCGCATGGCCGAGTTGTTTAAAGTGGCGCGCTGTGGAGCAAAGGGGCAGGTTTCGCGTGGGTCTTCATGAGCCGTGCTGCGCATGCGCGAGGATCAGTGCGGAGCCGGCATCTCACGCTCTCTCCGCCATCGCCGCGCGCGGCTCGCCACGGCTGGTGGCGGAGAGCGGGAGGAGTGGCGTCGTATCCGGGCAGACAGATTGGCGCCGGCGCGCGCGACTCGCCGCTGCTGCTCTGCGCATTCGAGAGGGGCGACGTCGTAGCCATGGCGCGCGCAGCTTTTCGCCTTCGCTGTGCAGTCGCCGTCTGACAATGCGCTGGTGCCGCTTGATAGCGCCTCTGAATGGCGTTTGCAGGTGGGTAACGCCATGGAGAAGGAGAGCGCAAATGCTGCTCAACGGCGCTGAAGAGCCGAGAAGCTTATGTCATCGGATCCCGAAGTAGTTGCCTGGCAATTAGCGGTTCGGCGTACGAAGAATGAACAGAAGAAGGCTAAACATGCTGCGGAGACAACAGAGGAACGGGAGGAACGTCTAGCAAAGCGGCGTCGCCAGGATGCTGAGCGACGTGCCCGACCACCTCTGCAGCAGCAACAACAAGACGCCGTCCATGACGACAAAGCTCGCCGATCGACTACCTATACTGTGACGCTTAGCGAAAGCGCCAGTGCGTCTCGGACCTTCGAGACGGACTTCGTAAACAATCCGTTTGGATACGTGTGTGACGTGTGTGAAAGACTATGGCACATGAAAGACTTGACGCCGCTATGTAGTGCCATGCGTGAAACGTTGAGTTTAGTGGCTGCGCCTGAGGGGGGTGAAACCATGGCGCGAGTTTGTACAATGTGCAAGAACTTTCTCGTTAAGCAGAACATTCCGCTCTTTAGCGTTACCAATGGGTATCGTTACCCGGCCATGCCGCCAGGTCTACCGGTTCTGAACGATGTGGCCGAATGTGTGCCATTGGAGCAGCAGTAAGCATGACAATCAAGCTAATCCTAGACGATCTGGAAAGCTCAGAATAATCAGCTGAACGTTTGCTAACGCTACGTATATCCTGGCATAGCCGAGCTAAGCCACTGCAATTTTTTTCTCCTGATTCATTTTTCTGTCCCGCTTTTATTTATATATACATACATATACATATCAGGGACATGACGGTGACGGCAACGACAAAAACCAGCCGAGGGTGTTTATATGATTGCTCTCGCAATACAAAGTCTTCAATAGAAATAAAGGCAGGGGCCAAGCGAAGCCTAAAACCTGTGTTGATATTAAGATATATCTTCAAGCTTCTTTCTTGTAGACGTGCATATATTCTCAGAATTTGCATACGTCAGGCAAAGCAACTTTTATACAATCCAGGAAGGAATAAATCATCATCAAGTTAAACTCCTGCAAAGGTGTGATTTATTATTCGGCAATGGTTACTCAAGGTTCTTGAGATTACTCTCAGGCGAGGGGTGCGCTAGACGTAGTCGAAAAGCCCTTTGCACGTTTCATCGTCAAAGCTTGAGACCGCCATGTCGCAGTTGTCTTCGAACTGGTCGAAACATTCCTGCGGGAAACTGTGCCGCGCATCTTTCATGACCCATAAACCACAGTCTGCAGAGGCAAGAAAAAGTTGCACTTAGATTGCTATCATCATCAAGAAAACTGGCGAGAAACGTGGACGAAGAGAGACAGGAACCGAATATCAACTCGCCCAACAGTCCATTCTTGTAAGTTAGATTGATAGTTGTGAAAGAATGCACGTATATTATTCATATCAAAAAGAAAACCCGTTCGTACACTGAGAAGAAATGAACCATAGTAACCATGTTACTGTCTATATCTTGCATGCATTGATCCAACCATTCATTTATCGCATCTCTTCCCATCCCGTTCATCTATCTATCTATCTATCTATCTATCTATCTATCTATCTATCTATCTATCTATCTATCTATCTATCTATCTATCTATCTATCTATCTATCTATCTATCTATCTATCTATCTATCTATCTATCTATCTATCTATCTATCTATCTATCTATCTATCTATCTATCTATCTATCTATCTATCTATCTATCTATCTATCTATCTATCTATCTATCTATCTATCTATCTATCTATCTATCTATCTATCTATCTATCTATCTATCTATCTATCTATCTATCTATCTATCTATCTATCTATCTATCTATCTATCTATCTATCTATCTATCTATCTATCTATCTATCTATCTATCTATCTATCTATCTAATCCCTGTTACGCTTGCTGTATTATTGATGCTCCATATCCGCCGTCGATGTTGCAATTGGTGAGACACCACGGTCCCGGAATAATGTTGTAGATACATGGAGTTAATGGTGGCCAACAAAATTGAGTGGCGCTCAGTTAATTAAGATCCATGAGCGTCAAGACCTGGCATCAGATCTCACTGGTGGGAAAGTATGCTTTCTTAAGTTCATTCATTTTTCATCTATGAAAATACGCAGCTCTTCGACAATTACACATAACTCTTAACGTATTTTACAGCTAAACCATAAAAGTAAGTACTTAGAATCAACTCGTAAGCGTAGTTACTATCTGGCTTCGTGAGGTTGTTCGGAATTACTGTGCGATATTAAAACGTGCGTATGTGCAACCTGCTGAACAACGGGCAAAGTCCGTTGCTTAGCTTAGTTAATGCCGGAGACTTACTTTGTTTATTCTTGAACGGGAAGTCCACTACGACACAATTAACATAATTAGTGTAAATGAAGTTTGCCGTTTGCTCACCACCGACGCCTGAAAAAACGAGAAAGGTGATTGAGCGTGTTCGTAAAAGCATTTTGTAATGTAATTACAAGTACGAAAGTAAAATGAACCGAGGAAAGCGAAAGAATGCGTAATATGACGCGATTTACTTATGTGAAATATTTACTGCTAAATACCAGTGAACTGTACACATATCATTGCGAAAATTCACTACTCATAAATTGCATCAGTAGGCGTATGTTTGCAGATGCAGGCTAGGGAGGCTCCTATCAACTTAACAAAGCCTGTAAAGAGAGTACGATTTTAATTTCGCAATACCGCAATAACTATTCGCCATTGATATCGAAATACCTATTGCACAAAGAAGACGTGAACTGATCGTGCTCGTCGATGGTAAAGCAAACCTGCATTTGCGTGCCAGTTGTATTAGCACATATTAGCATATCAGTTTGCTCCTTGTAGTTTAGTGACAAAAATGATAGTTGGTAATGATTTGCATGTTGTTCTAAGGCTACGACATCTCAATCCAATATTATTTTACACAGCTGCTCTTGCATGCGACGACGGTTCCTTCTGGAGCGTTTCCTACGAGCGGTAGTGATTTCGGGCATTTCTCGTACAATCCCTATGAAAGTGCGGGCAGAAGGAACTCTTTATAGAACGGCAGAGAATTTAGCCGGGATATACAAATTGCTGACTTGCTACTTTGCGTGCAGAAGAGGATTGAGGATGGAAAGACAGGAAGAGAGACAGAAAAAAAAATGGCCGCGTATCTGCGTGCTTCGCTGCAAATGTCGTGTAAAGACGATAGAAGAGGCGCTGTGTGAGATATGGACGCCATCTGGCAATACGTCGGGAAACATGAGTGCTGTGTTGCGTGCTGGTAGTCCCGGCGCAGCAGCACGATCGCGTTCCGTTGGCGTTCTTTGGGCATGCTACCGACCTTGCATCGTGGAGCGCGAAGAGGAACGCTACGCGCGTCTTGTCTTCCCTCTAGCCTGGCCGTTAATTCTCACAGGGCGAGCGGGGAACGCAGTCGGCAGGCGTGCGAAAGGGGGGCAGCGTAGGAGAGGAGAGAGAGGGCGAGGGGACGCGCATGCGCTGGTGCTCATCGCGGCGTTGCGCAGGAGATAATTTCGGCATGTCTAGCCCGCGTTTCAGAGGAAGGGTGGAAAGGGGAGGGGAGAGGGGAAGTGGAGAAGAAGAGTGGAAAGGGGGAGAGGGGAAGTTGAGAGGGTATGCGCATGCGCAGTAAGGGTGGTCACGCCGCACACCACCACCACCACCGGATTGAACTCCGCCATAAGATACTTCGCATCTAATGAGATAAACAAATAAAAAAATACGCCAAGTTTTCTCGCTGTTGTGCGCGGACGTGCACTGGCAGTCCTTCATTGTGTGCATTCAAGGTACAAATTAAGCTGATCCATAGCTGAGCGATACTACCTAATTAAATAAAAAGAAATTTTATCGCATGCCTCTGCTGCGCGAGGCAGGCTAAAGGTCCTAAGACAGAATCCAATGATAAAGTTCTCTGTGTGATAGAAAGAATGCAATGTTCTTAGGGCACACGCTGATCGGTATACGCTCGACACTCAAATAAGACGTATTCAAGAGTTTAAGTTGAGCCACAGTTGTTGCTGTATGGATTTGCTGCTTGACCGAACCGGTACCGTACGCTGTTTCCATTGGCAGTATGTGCATGTCACAACGTGATCATGCTGATATAAGTTAATTACAGTTTATGAATTTGGTGAATGTCCTCGAGGAATCTGAACAGAGTAGCACGTAGGCGCCTTTAGCTGCGCCGGCAGAATTCTCTGTTTTTCATCAAAAAGTTTTTTCTCTCTCTCTCTCCATAGGCAGTGTTTACAGGAAGCCTATACTACAGTTTCCAGATGTCGAGGAACTTTGAATGGGAGCCTTGATCGTAGATGTGGGTAGATTGAGTGAAGTAATTCATAATGATGTTTCGGAGGGTTCCAAAGCCTCTTCTTTTCTTTAGAAGCAAGTCATTTAGACAGCTAGGAAGCATCAGATCTGGTGAAATGAAGTCGCCTGTCATTTTAGTATTGAAGATCTTTGCGTGCCGCTTCAACTGCTTTTAAGTTGACCAGACTAACGAAATGAACCAGTACCGCTATGATGTGAGGTAGTGACCTGCGGTAACAGCCACGTGGTGTAGGTACGCTTTGTCGAATGAAATGTGCTGATGATTTGTTTTCTTGAAAATTTCGACTAATGTTTCTAGGGCTGCCTAAGACTCGGCGAAAATCGCCCATCGTTAAGGCGTTCGGTGCAGGATATACAGGGCAGCTTCTGTGATGCCATGTTCGGCTGCATTTGAGGATTGCCGACGCTGTAGCCGACAGGAGAGCACTTGTTTTGTCGAGGCCACACAAAGACCATAGGAGGAAGCCTCCTTGGTGGTTAAGGCGTCAGTGTAGGTATGGCGGTACTGAATATAGTTCTCGGCTAAGTAGAAGTGAGTAGTCTGTCGCAGCGCGGCCTGTGGCATGTGGTTCTTTGCTTTATTTATGCCAGGAACATATTGCTTTATATTTAAAGGCGAAAGTGTCCAGGAAGGAAATGTCGGGGCAGTTCTTTCTGTGAGTGAATAATAGGAGTAAGGTGCAGAATCTGCAAAGCTTGGCCCAGTGCAGAATTGCTGTGGATTAGATGGACACGACACAGAAAATCTGTCTTCTCTTGCAGGAGATGTGGAAGATGGATAAAAGAAACTTCGCTTGATAATAGCTACTGCATCGGAACTCTTCAAATTCATGGCGGGAATACAATGGGAATGTAAATACCACTCAATGGTACTGCTTGAGAAAGCATATATCCAAGGAACATTGCATTGTAGGCTACCGGTGCTTCACAGATTTTCCCCACCACATTCGAGGGCTCTAGAAGCCACGTGGAACAACTGCCTGCGAATCTGTCAGGGCCTCCCGAAGCGCTCAACAGCCTCGGGAACTGTAGTGGAAGCAGGATGTCTCCCGCTATATGTTGTTGCTACAAAAGAAAATCATTTGGCGTTTATATAAAATTAACTAGACATCTTAATAATTATACAACGTATCTCCTAGAAATAATAACTTCCTTCGCCCATTGCTCTATACAGGTGTGTGATGGTTGCAAAAGGGATGCCTTGTTGCTTGTAGGTGCTGCCGACATGGGGTGTTCCTGGACCAGAGCTTCGGAGGCGAAGCAGTGCTCATCGCTGTATCCTGGTGACATCACTCAAGCTTGGCAGCCCTGCCTTTACCCACGCTAGTGTCCACATTAACGGCTCTCAGCAGGTTCTTGAGAGTGCCGCTGAAGAAGTCCGATGCGGCAACCGCTCGAGTTGGCGGGACACACTGGGGTTGTGGGTAGCCTTGAAAGGGTGTCTGCCTCATCTTTCCAAGCAACTCCCATGTAGGCAGCTTGCGATACGAAATGGCGGCCAGGGTGCGGCAAGTGCCAATACCTTGGCGCTCACCGGAATCCCATGACCTCCGTAATCGTGGTAGGACTGCGTTCAATCCCTATGCTAGGCGAATTCAGTCTGCGTAATCATCATCATCATCGTCCTAACTACTCCCACGATAGGCCAAAGACGTCTCCCATGCTTTGCCAACCGATGCGTTACACGTATTGCCACTGTCTTTCGCAAACCGCGCCCGAATGTCTGGGAAGCTTCCAGATTATGTTTGAATCTTCTGATAGGCTTAAGCGCGTAAACGCAAACAGTGGAGTTTATCTTAGAACTAGCGCGGCCGCCAGCGATAAGACATGAATGTTCTATGCCAGATGCATAAACGCCGGCGCGCCTAGCCGCAAATCTCTTTATCGATGGCCGACGCTCTGTTCGCCGCTATCAGTGTAGAGCTTGCATTTCTTGTACATCGCTCCTTTAATTTTCCGGGCACAGGTTCGCCCAAATAAAGAGTTTAGCATCGAACACGCCGACTGCTGCTTTCGTCAACGTCACGGCCACTTGAAAATATGACGAGTTTTGTGCCTGCATTGTGCCTGAATCCATACTCCTAAAGGAACAAAAAAAGTTGCTATACTGTGTCGTTTTTTTTTTCATGTGACCACCATAGAAACATTTATACCTTTACAAATCAGTAACGTAAATTCGTTTTCACGTCATTAAAAAATTTGCGGGGACTCATGTACCATCGTTTCTCAACTGATCTGAAGAACGCTCACTAAATGGTTTCATTTTACTAAAACAATAAGACTACATATGTTTCATTATTGCCGAACACAAAAAAACTGTAATGGGTTCATTCATTTGATGCCATCAATGTTTTTGGTGCGTATGCGGAAACCTAAAAAATTAAAAAAAGAAGAGCAGCGATCCGTCTACTGGAGATATGAGAAAGTTACCAAGGTTCAATGGCAAATAAAGCAAGCAGAATAGGCAAGCAGCACTAATAAGTGAACTCCTTACTGTATTCCCCTACAGCAATTTACAGTTAACTGAGTACTGGGAAAACCGATCTTGAAATATGCATTTTTTCAAATAAAATGGTTAAGGGGGTAGTTGGCAACACCACCGCACGAGAGCATGTACCCTTTGTCAGTGCAGTGGGCGAACACAATCACCTTAAAAAGGGAGCAGAAAAAAGGACACAAGAAAAGAGAGCGCTGTTTCCTTTCATGTTTTCCTTTTTTCTTTTTTGTGCACCTATTTTAAAGCGATTGTGTGTGAGTGGAAGTCCGCCCTTCGATATCGAAAAAAGACGAGAAAGCTACAAACAGCCTATTCGCTTCGATGTTATGCCCTAATGAATTAGACAATGCGGCCATAGAATTGGTGGCCAAATCACCAGGCGAAGTAACCTGGCTTTCAAGCCAATATTGAATTCGCATTTACCGCCATCCACAATGAAGATTGGTTTATCAGATTCTGCTCCTTCCCTTAAGATGTAGGTGTGATTCTCTCTGAAAGACAAGGTAATCATAGGAGATGCAATTAGTATGGATGTAAAATAAAAACAGAGTGCAAGAAGGTTTCAGATCTTCCGTGTGTCAAATCCGACTCTCTTGAAGCACTGCACGTTTATCAGAGACGTCTGAGATGGAGCCATTTTTACATAATGGAAATATAGAAACCTCGTCTTTAATCCAATAAAGGCAAGAGGAAACGGAAGCAGTACAAGGTTCCAGGATAACATTAATATTATTTTTGACACGTGTTTGAATATCAAGGAAAATGAAAATGTGAGAAAAGACGACATCCTCACATCCACAGCAACACGGGCTATCACTGATTTCTATTTTTCATTTTTTTATCATTATTTGTGGCCTAAAACCAGCGAAAGATTGTACCCTACTATCTTCTTATTTTTAGGAAAATAATTTCAGCTTTCTTCTTGTAGTGCATGTAAACTCACGCTGGTCGTCCACCGAGTGGCGGCAGCAGCAGTACATATGTCGCTGTCTTGCTGTTCTGATCAAGATGGTCCTTCAGAACCATTGCGCAGTCGAGATCTCCGTCTTGATCCGCATCAAATAAGGCAATGGCATGAGGAAAGATTTGAAATATCTGCAAGAACAAAGATCAGTACGACAGTGAACAGTGAACCACTGCATAGCAGTACACGTTTTTGTGTGAATCGACTTTTCGCATGCCTGGCTTTTTTTTTGTCCTCACAATGCTACGACCTCGATAGTGCAGGTTTGTTGAGGATTTTCTGGAAGCCTTGCCAGGTGGCTTCTAGACAGGCCACAGCAGTTCGCGCCAGTGCCTAGCTTGCACATGGTCGGATGACGCTCAGTGTATACAGACCTTTGGGCTCCAGTAATCGTGCTTTAGCGCGGGCTGTTATAGCTTCCAGAACGAATTATTTGTCTTCTCGTCGCTGCCGCATAGGTTCATTGACGCTGCGGAAAAATGTGGAAGAGTTACAGGCATGAGCGAAATGGTTGAGCCTTCGGCACCTTGACCACGTTTGTGCTTTTGCTGGGAACGTTTTCTCGTGTTGTATATTATCCTCCACATTTGCAGCAAGAGTTCTTTCTTGTTTCTCTCGCGGTAACTGTGGAGGATCTACTGGCACCGGTATTCCCACAGCTTTACTGATCTTGCACAAGTGCTCTTTGCAACGATCTTGCGCGCGGGAGGTCTCTACGGTTGTTTGAATATGTGGGTTTTCTGCGATCAGTCGTTGTCGCAGGCTCTAGCCCCGATTGCCTAAATAATTCAGATGCACAACATGCGGTCTTTAAGGCCTCCAAATTGGTGGTTTTCTGCTGACGCTCGAAGTTCGTTCGGGAGTTCATTTTGCACACGACGCCACACAACTATTTCACTATCCAAAATAGTCCTACCGTCTAGGCATTTGGCCAGGCAGCATTACGCGCTTAATAGTAGGCCTCACTTTTTAGGTAGTTAAGAAACACAATGCACATTTACGCGAAAAAAAGTAGGACATAGCTTGAAAAAATACCTCTGGGTATTTATATAATCAAAACACAAGGGTGCCTGCGCTAATGTACACTAAGCTACTGCATTCAGTCACGAATCACTAAGCTTGCTGCAAGCGTGTAAGCGAGTTATCGTAGAACGTTATTTTTGGATACGTACCTTAAATGCGTCTGTCGTATCGTGCTTCAGTTGGTGCTTTGCTTTCCCTGAAGCGATAGGTACTTCTAAGAATAAAGCCGAAAGAATGAGGATAATGCAAGGAAACCCTGCTTTGATGCTGCCTTTGAAAGTGCACATTGTAGAATCAGTTAGGTAACTTGCGATATTTGCTTGTCTGTCGTCTGCGCACCTTCTATTATGTAGCAGGTCGCAATGGGGCTGCGGGGATTCGTATTGTCAAGCGGTTTTATTAAAATATTGTCGCGCCATCTGTTCTACGTTTCTGACATGTTTTGCCGCGATGCAATTAGGTGAGTTTCCTCATAAAGAGAATAACCGTGCCTGCTTGCGAGTTTTGTATTTGAGCTTCAGTATTATTGTTCATGTCGAGCGTATATTCCTGCACAGATTTTTCATATCAACTGGGCACCCATTCACTGCATGCAATGAACGTGAAATTGTTTTCCCGTTAGAGATTGCTTTTTGTGACGAGGAATGTATTAAAAAGCTGCAGTTTGCGTGAACGTTGCAGAAACGCGGACGTTTGGACGTCAGCTTGGGATCTCCTCTATATGAGGGCTGCACATATCAAAGCTTGCGAAGGTCCAAACAAACCTGTGTACATAAGCCATATGAGCCGCACTTAATTGGGAATCGCTACACGCTTTGTGAGGAAGTTTAGTCTGTTCGATTCCGTCGCATTTATTGCTGCTGTCAATGAAACATACTCAGTATGATACAGCCCCCGGCGTTTCTTCATTTCTGTTCCATTCTACTTTGTGAAGGTAGATGACCAGTGAAGCTGTTTGTCACTAGGCCACGTGCCCATGGCAGGTTGGTTCTAAGCACTGCCTTCAGAAAACATTTTTTTACACACAGTTCGCAGAAGGGAAATTTCCGAATACGAATGCGGATTTGTTGACGATGTATGCCACCTCCTTTTGGACTACCCAGATCATGATACACCGAGACTCTGTCTTAAATTGGATATAATGGCAGCAGACCGCAGACCGTTCAGTATGAAGAAGCTTTGGTGGGCCACGAGCCAACCAAAGCTGCACAGACGTCAGCTTTAAAAGCGTTAAAACGCTTTTGTGAAGACAGCCACATTACTGGCAATCCTTAAGGAATTTATGAGCATATTAAATTAGGTCACCTACCATATGACTCTCCTACTTATTATCTGTATTGTATGATAGTTATTGTATGTCCTGATGTCTATGGCGTGTTGACTGTTATGCTGCCCATATGTCCTGGTTCATTCCCATGATGACCAGATACATTATTAGTGGCCTTATTAATTGCCCTGCGGGCATTTCCTTTTACGTCATGATAGTATTGTTGGATAGGTGTATTTGTGTTCTTTATATTAGACATGTATGTTCGTGTGCTTATTTTCCAAGTACTACTGCTTGTACGTTTTTTGTTGTGCTGTATGTTTGATCCATTCAATAGCTAATGAGTAGACGGTGCCTTATTTGTGCGCCAACATCTCCTTTTACATTATATCAATAAAAGAAAAGCTGTTTATCACGCTGCACAGGGGTGACGTAAAATTTCACAGAATACCCGATAAGACATGCTGCAGAAGAAAAAAATTCATTACAGAAACCATACAGGCTAGAATCACAATGCCCCGCAGGGAATATAGGGGTCAAAAGCGGAGTCTCGCCGGCAGGGTGGTGCCCCTACTCCAAGGCCACCGGCACGAGCCATCCGTTGAGCTCTTTGGATAAGTCGTAGCTGTCTTTCCAGGGCCGAGCTAGACAACAGCGCGTCCCATTCATGCTATGTGCCATTTGTGTCGTGCTCTTCTCCGTGCTCCGCATACTTCCCCGTGATGTCAAAGTGTTGGTGTTGCTCCACATTACGGGCATATATCTATATACGCCGTGAGGTAGATCTGGTGGAGAGTGTGAAGATTTATGTAAGTGTTTGTCTGTAGTCTACGGAGCACGGTTGCCTCGGCAGCGCTGAATTTGTGATGCGGTGGTTGAGAGATATATCTATTTTCCTTATACTGTTTAACAATCACTGCGTCTGGGGGTCTAGGGGTGTAGTCTAGGAGAATCAAGGGTCTAGGGGTGTAGGGTCCTCTATGGAGAGTTCGGGGTGGCTTGCTCATTTGTAAAGCCTCGAGCCGCCTCGTCCGCATGCAGGTTCCCAGTCACGCCCTCGTGACCCGGCGTCAAGGTCATAGTCTGGACGTATTTCACTGTGGGGTGCTATCCAGTGCCAATCAATTTTCGGAGCGCCTGTGCTCCAACTTTGCCTTTTAGATAGTTTCTGCAAGCTTTTTGTGAGTCATTATAGATAAATAATGGTGCGTTTCGCATCCATACCTCTTATTGCGAGGGCTATGACGACCTCTTCCGGTTCTGTTGTCGAGGCTCCATATATTGAAGAGCAGACTGTAATTTTTCCTCTGCGGTCTGTGACTACAGCCACAGCCTTCCTTGCATTGGTCTGCTAACAGCTTCAGTGAATCTCGCTGTGTTCCTATATTTTGTCATTTTGTCAATGTATTCCACCCTGGCCTCTCTTCTCCCAGCAAGCAGAGTAGGATCCATGTTCTTTGGTATTGGTGGCACCGTGTACATTTCACTAAGTTCGTTTGGCACCTCTTTAGTTTCTTACCCGCCACGGTGGTCTAGTGGTTATGGTGCTCGACTGCTGACCCGCAGGTCGCGGGATGGAATTCCTGCCGCAGCAGCCGCATTTTCGATGGCGGCGAAAATGCTTGAGACCCGTGTACTTAAATGTCGCTGCACGTTAGAGAAGCCCAGTTTGTCGAAATTTCTGGAGCCCTCCACTACGGCGTCTTTCATATTCATATCGTGGTTTTGGGACGTTAAACCCCGACAATTATTCTTATTGTCGTTAGTTTCTTGATGTTTTTGTATTAGTGGCATCGCGCCCTAGTTTTTCTAGGACTGCTCTGCCATTTCGAGTCTGGAAAAGGCGAGTTTAATGCGCTTCGGTTAATTAATTAATCGGTTAATTCTTCAATTATGTAATGAAGACGAAGCGCCAGCAGCTTATCGTTGGGAATATTCCGCGGTTATCTTAGGACTGTCTTGTGGGCCATTATGTTTTGGCTTGCTTTTTCTTACTTTTCCTGTTCTTATTACGATACGGAAGTGTGAATGTGATACGACTGAGGACGAGACTTTTGACTAGTCGAAGGGCATCTTGTTCTCTCATGTTCTTACGGTTGTATGTCATGCGCGAGATATTGCTTGATCTCTGCTATACCGCTGTCTTGAGTTTATTTGGTGTGTGCGCATATATCTGGTTAGCTTGGAGCTACATACCTAGAATTTTTATGGTATCTCCGGAATATTATTTCATTATATCTTGACTTTCAGCTTCAGGCTCGGGTCCGTCCTTTGCACTTTTCTCTTTGTGAAGCGAATAAGTTACGACTTTTTCACGGAGCATTGAAGTCCCCGTATCCTTGTGTACCCTCTTATGGTGCTAGCTGCCTGTAGTAATCTATGTCTTGGTCCGCTGGACTGCCTATAGTTGTCCCTATTGTAATGTAGACCGGCAATGTATTTGAGTTTTTTTGCAAGGCCTATTATGGTAACGT
This sequence comes from Rhipicephalus sanguineus, assembly GCF_013339695.2. Lineage (NCBI taxonomy): Eukaryota > Metazoa > Arthropoda > Arachnida > Ixodida > Ixodidae > Rhipicephalus > Rhipicephalus sanguineus. Next base: position 113,779,554 of record NC_051178.1, read on the forward strand.
GGAAAAATCTATGTGAAATGACCACCGCCTCTTGTGTTGTTCCTTTGTTTGGAGGTGTAATGGTGTCGGATTCGTAATCCCCTAGCTTGATTATTGCAATCATGTTTTCTGGTTAACCTCCCTGCCCTCCCGCATTACATTTCTCCCTCTCTCTCTCATGTGAATAAGGAATTTCTTGACGAAATGAAATATTCGCTCTTCACAGTTAGCTTCTTCCAGTTAGTTTCAGGTATTGCTTTGTGTCTGATGTTCATGACCCACAGACCCACAGACCAATGCACTTAGCCAGCATTTAAACAAAACCATCGCCGACATGCTGGCCATGTACGTCGATGGCGAACACACGACGTGGGATGCCATCTATTTGTACGTGACCTTCGCATACAACACGGTCATGCAAGAAACTACGCAAATGACGCCGTATAAGTTGGTCTACGGAAGGAGCCCGACAATGACGCTCGACGCCATGTTACCCAACGTCTCCGACGAAGACAATTTCGACGGCACCGCTTACCTTGAAGCGCGCCGAAGCCCAATAACTCGTCCGTCTGAGCATCCAGAGCCAGCAAGAGACCGACAGCCGTCGTTACAACCTTCGACCACGCCACGTAAAATACAGCCTGCGATCGTGTCTGGATCTGGACTGCAATACGCCGGCGCGGACTTAGCGACAAGCTTCTTCGACGATACTTCGGGCCGTACAGGGTACTTCGACGTCTCGGCGAACTCGACTACGAATTTATCCTTCATGGCATGGCGAACTTTCAGCGGCACCGGGCACGCGCCGGCATGTGGTGCGCCTGAAGCCTTTCTATGCGCGTTAAGGAACGAGTGGACTCCAGTTCTTGCGTGTTTTATTATTATTTCTTTGCATGCATGTTTTCAAATTCCTGTTCTGTTTAAAGCATCGGGACGATGCTTTTTCTGAGTTGGGCATTGCCACGCGTGTTATATTGATGTATTTCGGCTTCACCCTCAAAAACTGTTTACAACGCTCCCAGAACCTCCATGATTGTTTTAGATCATTCCGTTAAAATTGCGCGCGTGTTTCGAACAGTCTAGTTTCTTCGAGCGATTACGCGGTAACCAGTGATAACGTTGGAATCTTCGCTAGCACACGTGTAAAAGCCGACACGCTTTACCGCTTGTCAGATTATCGACGACCGACGCTCTCTTCGCCGTTATCAGTGCACAGTGTGTATTAACGCGATAGCGTTAGAGAGCTCGTGTCGCAGAAATTCCGGTGTCGGCGTCGGCACCGTTGGTTGTGAGCGAAAAATCGTCCGTGACCCAAAAATGGAGAAACAAGCAAATAAAATAAAGAATAAGATCTTCGGTCCCATTGAGGATCGAACCCGGGCCGTTCGCGTGGCAAGCAGGTGTCTTACCACAAAGCCAACAGGTTTTTTTTTTTTTTTGCTTTATTTGCCTGCTTCCACTTGCAGCTGCTTCGGAAAAAAACACTACATAAATGCTATGTGGTGAAAGAAGTCTCCTTAACGCATTTTGTTCGGCAGGTGTCACGAAGAAAAACGAGCCCATTCGGCGATTTGTAGGCGCATTCGCGAGGCCACCAAACTACGTCGAAAAAGGCCGGGATAGTGCCGCCATCGCCGCTAAATACACACACGAACTTTCAAACAGCTCTAAAAATGGACAACTATGTCCATCTAGCGGAAAACATATCAAACCAACTAGATAATGTGCTGCCATCTGTGAGGCAATGTGAAAAATATGTCTCGACATTTTATGGCATCCGAGAGGGCGAGCGCGCGGCGTATACCTTGGAGGCCATGCGACTCTTGCTTTAGATCCAAAACCTGTAAAATTCACGCGCGTGCGTGCGTGTGTGTGTAACATACACATTAATAAGTATGCACTTAGTGGTTGAAGTGCGCACTAGGGGCCGGATTTCGCTATCGCGTTCAACTTTTAAAGGCGAAGCTTAAGGGTCCCCCAATTTTTGCTCGTAGTTTGACTTTCCGTTTTCCGGCCACATGTTAAGCCAAATAAAGAGTTTCATCTCGGACACGCCGACTGCTTCCTTCGTTAACGTCACGACCCCGTGACGGTATTCGCAATGCCCATAGACTGTCCCTCCGCCAAGCGGAATTCAGGAGCGTACTCTCGAGGAGGGTTACTACACGATAAGATGGCAGCACTACGCAGTCGCTCCCTTGTTCGGCTGTGCTAACCTCAGTGTTAACGCGTTGGAAAGGAAGGAACACTACGACTTTGCATGTTCCCTGCATCGGTGAACACACCGTGCCCTCCGTGACACAAGAAATCTGATTCGTTCTTGCGAGACGCGAAGTTTTCGTGAAAATACGTGGCAACTCGCGCTTTCAATGCTAGCCCACAGCGTACGCATAATATCAGCTACGCGAGGCTTTCTGTAGCCACGTAGGTTAGGTAAATGTTATCGTCTGACATATTCAGTTGAAGCTCACCCTGTTTTACTTGCATATAGCATTGGTCAGTGTTTCTTGTACTGCATGAATTCTATAGCACTGTACGCGGGAGGTCACGTGGGCTCGCGATGTGCTCTTGTAAAACTGAGCAATCTCAAGTTGTCGATACATTAAAAGAGGGCGTCTATCCTTTGTCAGCAAAGCGCCGTTAGCAATCGTGTGAGCGACGTTTCAATCATGGAGCGAACGCTTTACACGCCGTCCTTCGCCAGTGTGCCGGTTTCATAGCCAGTGCTGCGCTGCTTGTTTTTGTACGTTTGTTGATAGGTGGCAGCACAGTGCAACTGATTTGCTCGTTGAACGGTCTGAGAGCAAAATGTTCTCCGCGCCCAGGCGTCTCTCTAATTGCAGACGTCGTGACGCGGAGCGGTCGAAGACGTTCGGCGGAGGAAATTCTTCAGATTGCTTTCAGCAGTGATGTTGAAAGAAACCATCATGACGACAAGGATTTTTCACTGGACGTAGAAGACAAAACACCGACAGTGACAGCGAACGATCAGCTGCTAACTCACGAGGAGCGAGTTGCACTTCACGTCCCCTCGTGCGTTAATGTTCTTTCACGCTCGTAAGTCACTCTGATTGTATTTAATGTGTAATATCCTTGAGCGAGATCAAAATAAAAGCATAGTTCCTCTTGTGCATTGCATGTATCACAATTATTGTGGAATATTATGGAGCACCGCATGCCGCCAACACGCTCGAGCTCGACCAGCGATACGAAATGGTTAGAGCGATGGAACGTGCAGTCACGGCCACAATCCACGCCTCTCGGCTAACTTCTTCGACGTTGCGAAACGGATACGTGTGCATTCTTTTCGATATTCATGTTCCGATCGTGCTGATCGAGCCTGCAACATGCGAGTGAAGTGAATTGCACACGGCTAAAGTCTCAGGATGGCTGTGACACAAGCGCTACTGAATGGCATTTTAAATGATCATGTTCCGTTGAAGACGTAACTCCGCGTTCCCGACTGCGCAAGTAATGACGACGGCGTATTATGTTTGTAAACCATCACCACGTTAAACGTGCGGTCCCGTGCAGCAGCGATGGCGCTACTCGCTGGCGGCCTACTACTGCGGCAAATCCGTCAGGCAGGCTTGTTACGTACTACCTCGAGTGCCGTTCAGCTCATACGTCAATTCTAGTTCATGCAGTTTTATGTAGCACGCACAGGATTTCGCAAAGCATCGTTATGCACCGTAACGGAGCTGAAATATAACATTTCACACCGCAGCAAATAATTAGGTCGCGAGTACATAGCACTTTCCATGGTTTGGGAAAGTATTTTAGTCTCATATCCAATTCAGCGCAGCTCATGACTTCATCCGGTGAAAGTGACATGGGCCGTACGTCCGCACGTCCTATCTGTTCTTATGCTAACGAACGGGTTGACCCTCCTCCTGGCGCCATCTTGAAAAGCACGCGCGCGTTCTACAGTTCGTGGGCATTGCGAATACACCATTTATCGCTGGTGGTACTCAGACCTTGGTATCATTTCAGCGTGTTCTCGTTCGGTGGTCCTCCAAGATTCACTGACGTATTTTATTCACGGATATGACTTTGTAAATTTCACACTAACAGATCACAAGAAACAACTTCAAAAAAAGTTCCGTTGTTGGGAAACGAACCCACGACCACTCGCTCTACAGCACGTGGCACTAAACGGCTCGGCCACAGAGCGCATGTTCTTCAGATCACTGACGGCCAGCTATTTACATACACCATTTACCACTGGCGGCACTCAGGACTTAGTGGCATTCAAGCGTGTTCTCGTAGTCACCAGCGAGATGGCGCGAAGGGCGCACTTTAAAGGTCGTCGCCCCGCTCATTGCGATGCGCGTGCGGCTCGCACCAGTACAGCCCTACAGGGTGTGGTCGCTCGTGCGCGCGCACACGAGTGACGATGGAGGCACTTTGGTGGAGCACTCTTGATGGAGGCACTTTGTACGTCTTGTGCGTTCACCGCAAAGGTTGCGTTGAAGTTACAGAGTGCACGAAGGTCACTTCTCTCGCTGTTTGCGAAAGCAGCGCGCTTCTCAAACACAAAAAAGTACCAACTGTCACAGTTGTAGTTGGCCCTCATCCTGACTTTACTTGTGCGATCGCTTGGTGCGTCCTTCTTTGTGTTTGACTGTGCTACAAGCTGCGAAACACCAATAGTAAGGCAATAGTGAAAGCTTATTTCGAATCGAATTCCAATCGAAGAGTGCCGAATAGTGGTCAAAAATATCGAATATCGAATCGAATATCAAATATTAAAAATGTTATTGAAAATTGAAAGAAAGAGCAAGGAAATGAAATCTGCTCGTGTCCTCGAGCACATAACGCGGTGAGTGACTGCTACCGGAAGACAAACACAAGCTGCACAAACACAAGCTGTTCCACATGACCTGGCTTCCGGCTGTCGCCGTGAGGTTACGGTATTTCCTGCTGTGGAAAACATGCGCTCACTGGGCACCTCAGCTGCAGGGATGGGAAGTTATCGCAAACAATTTTGGCGATACGTGGATAAAGTGCAGCTCGATGCTCTTTCTAGTATTTCAACGGATCATCCTTTCACAGCGAAAGCGGTTATGAGATCACAACAAGGGCCGTTTTTGGGGCCGTAGTTGTCCGCCGCCGCCGCCGGTGTCCCTAACCGCTATCGCACGAAATAAGAAAAAAAAAAACGAAGAAAAAATTTCCAGGATGGAACGGCGTTCGACCCTGGCCCTCTGCGTTGGATCCCAGTGTTCTACCTCACAGCCATCCCGGTGCTTGAAACTGCTTTGAAAAAAGACCCTTTAAGGCTTTATGCCCAGAAGGAACCACATTACTATATGTAATGTAGCGTGGTAGAAGAGTAAAATAAGAACCAGGCATCACACAACGCGAATTCTGTAACCAGGCGTCATACAGTGCGAATTGCGCAACGGGTGGGTTGTTGAATGCTTCCAACCCATCACAAAGGGCTCTGCCATAATTCATCGTCGTCAGCCACAGCTTCAACAAAGTGGACATAATGCATTACAGGTGTTTAGCGGGTGCCACTGGTTCTCCGTAGAATGATGAAAAATGGCATAGTGGCTGCTTCCCTACTTCACAAAAATTATGATGTTTTATAGTGGGTTAGTGGACTTCTATTGGTTGCCAAGGAAGCCCACCAGGCCCCATGATCCATTATCTCAGGCTCTCAATAAAGTTCTTTCCCTCTCTCTCTCTCGCTTTCTCACATTAACGTATGTTATATAGCATGGGAGAGCAAAATAACGACCGGGCGTCACAAAATGCGAAAACGTAACTAGTGTGTCCTTTAAAGCATCCAACACATCACAAAGGGCTCAGCCATAATTCTTCATCGTCATCAGCCATCGCATCAACAAAGTGTACCTTACAGATGGTAGCTCGCTTCTCCGCAGAATGACATATAATGGCGTAATGGGTGCTTGCCTACTACGCCAAAATTATGATTTGGTACGTAGTGGGTACGTTGCTAGAGTACTTGCCCTAAGAGAGTTTATAACGGGCTCTAGAAATGCCGCTCTTCCAGCTTTCGCTGTGACTGTGCTGGGCTTTCCACGCAGGCCTGGCGTTTTTTTTCTGGTATCAGGGGCTCATTGAAGTATTTTTGAACCTCTAGGCTATAACGTCTGAGCTTAATGTGCGGCCTATATTTTGAGGCTAGCAGTTCTACCATCTCCCAGACTGTTCCCTGGTCTTCTTTTCTGAAACCATGACGTGCGGAAATGACAATCTCCTTTAAATAAACATGCACTCGCGAACATGCATTCGTTTTCCTCGCCTTTGTGTCTGTCACGCTGCCATCCACTATGAATATAATAAATGCGTTGAAATGCAATATACGTGTGCTCAAAGGTATAACAAAGCTATCTTTCTGGCATAACAAAGCTAAAATAGCAACCTACCTAATCACAAATGCTGATGTAATCCAGCTAGTGAGTTGAAGAAGTGACAGAAACATAAAATTACAAAGTTTTAACGAAAGTGATGTCGTAGTCTACGGACACTACCGACTCTAGTTCTGCTGATCGGGGTGAACAGTCCTTCAGGAAGTATGCATCATAAACTTGCAATATTTTCCGGAATAGCTGATGCGGTGATGATGGGGTCTGATGAAGCCTGTTTATAATTTATATAAATTTCCAACGAAAGGAGTTTGCTTTCAGCCATTTTATTTACATTCCTCCTGGCTTCTTCTACCTCCTCCTCTAGCCTCTTCTTTTCCGCCTTCTTCAACCAATTTCTTTGGATCACTACATCCTCCCAGGCTCCTGTTTCCATCTCTCCGGAGATGGTATGGAAGTATATTTGAGAGAGACGCCTCTTCGATCTTGCCGCGATGTCCCTGGTAATATACTGTCTTCAGTATGCCTTGTTGATTCGCGATCTTCGTGACGAAGTAGGGACCCGTAAACGGAGACTTCGAGTGAAGACCTTTGCGCACAAGAACCATGCTTCCAGGCTGCACATCGGGTATCTCTGATCGATGACGCTTATCGAAGTTCCTTTTCACCGTCTGGCGATATCGTTGTTTCTTTTCTTCCGCCATGGGTTTTTCCTTGAGAACGATCTTGTCAACCAACCCAAGCTCTTGATCAGCAGGCAACCAGCTTGATTTTCTGAAAGCCGCAAAGTTGGGACTGCATCCAAGTCCTGCAGTATAGGAGCGATTGTGATGATATACATCCGCCTCCAGGAGCACACTTCCACCCGCCTTTGAAGTCTGGGTATAAAGGCATAAACATCTTCAAATCCCTAATCATCCTCTCTGCAAGAGAATTAGCTTCAGGGTGGTATGGCGCTGGAAAGTAGTTTAATACCGTCTTTCTTCTGCCCATCGTCGAAGCTTAAGTCTTCGAAAAGCTGGTCCATTGTCGGCAACAATAACTCTGACATCCTTGAACACATTACTGCTCCAGGAGTGATATCACTGAATTCGCATCTTCACGGCCGGCCTTAGCAGCAACATAGCGTGTGCACTCGTTCACGGCAACCAAAAACGCTTGAATTTTTTGCACGCCCTCGCCCTTCTTCTTGGCTTCTGCAAAGTCGAGATGAATTACTTCAAAATGTACCTCCGAGTACACCGGCATTACCATTTTATTCCCTCGTGGCCTAAACTTTGCTTTGAAGAGCTCGCATTCGTGGCATGTCTTAATGTAGTTAGCGACATCCGCTTTCATGTTCGGCCAAGTGAATCTTCCAGTGAGCTTTCAGTACGTTCTCCAAAATCCATCATGTCCTCCAGATTCTGGACTGTTATGGTACAGCCTCAGAATAGCCTGTACTTCTGTCGCCGGCAAGCGTACCTTTCCGTTCCTAAATGTCAACTTTCCTGTACCTTCCCACAACCTTATGAAGTTGTGTTCAGCTTCTGTTTCTTGTGGTATATGCAGTCTGGACAAGGCATCAGCATCCTGGTGATTTTGTCCAGGGCGATGAGCTACCTCGAAGGTGTGCTGTTGGATCTCGCTTGTCCATCGTGCAATTCTCACCTTTGGCTGTGCGAGATGAAGCAAATAAGTCAAGGCCTGGTTGTCGGTGAACAATTTAAAACATCTGCCTTCCAAGTATGTCCTGAAATATCTCAAGGCCATGACAACTGCCAGAGCTTCTTTCTCTGTGGTGCAGTAATTAATTTGGGCTTTTGTATACGTGTACGAAAAATATCTGATTACTCGTAGTTGTCGGGACGCCGGCTCCTTTTCATCTCTTTGGTAAAGAACAGCTCCAGTTCCGTAGCGTGAAGCATCGGTGTAGAGCTCGAAGGGTAACGTGAAATCTGGCAGCGTTAGCACAGGGTCAGAAGAAATGATCGTAACCAGTTCCAAATAGGCTCGTTCACATTCGTCAGACCACATGAACGGGACGCCTTTCTGGGTTAATGTGGTGAGACAGTTCGCCTTTTTAGCGTAGCCTTTTATAAATGCTCTGAAGTGTCCTGCAAGACCTAAAAACACACGAAGGGAATGAACGTCATGGGGCTTCGCAAAGATCTGATTCGCTGCACACTTTCTTCCTTGGTGCTCTTTGTCTTGCCGTCACAGCGCCTGCCGAGAAATACTACGGTCCGGCAAAAGAACTCACTTTTCTTTGCATTAATTTTTAGTTGTGCATCACTGAGCGCTTGCAGCACTGCCGATAGGTGGATCGCATGGTCGTCTTTGGTCCTTGAATAAACTAAGATGCCGTCGACGTACACATTACAAAACTTCCCAATAAAATCTTTGAGTACAGAGTTCATCATTTTCTGGAAAAATGCACCTGAATTCTTCCACCCAAATGGGAGCCGGTTGTATTCGTACACATCAAATGGTGTAACGAACGCCGTAAACTTCTTTGTGTTTTCCCTCAAAGGTACCTGCCAATATCCCTTACACAAGTCTATTCTGGAGAACCATTCACACCCACCGGTCTCGTCAATTATCTCATCAATTCTTGGCATTGGGAAAGGAAACAAGTCTGTCTGCCGGTGGATGAGTCGGTAATCTGTGCATAACCGGAATGATCCGTCTTCTTTAGGCACTATTGTAATTGATGACGCAAACGAAGAGGTGGATGGTCGAATGATGCCCGCGTCTAGCATGCCTTGAATCTCCTGTCTTAACCAAGTCTTCTTCTCGTGACTCAAGGCATATGGCTTCTTTCTTACGACGTTTTCGTCGCGTAGTTCGAAGGCAACTTCGATTGCTGTGGTAGCTGTGGGATAGGTGCCAACAGAAATGAGTTCCGCGTACTTCAACGTGACTTCGTCGGCGCGCTTTACAATTTTAGGATGCGTTTCTGTAATATGGGAGCAACTTTCGACATTGTCAGTTGTTATGACATCGTTCCACAGTATGTTTATTTTCAGAAGTTTCATGTCGGGTCGGGACAGAAGGAAATCAAAATTAACACCCGACATTACGAGGCTTTTCACCCGTACTACCCGGCCTCTGAAGCGAACTGCTGCCTCGGTCCATTTTGTGAACTCCCTGCAAGTTCCATCATAGCTACACACCCTGATTGGTTTTCCTGGACAGATGTCATCTTTAGGTACCATCTCCTTGTTAATCAGGCTCACTGAAGCACCTGTGTCGATCAACGCTGAAACGCTGGAACCATTGACAACCATCGCAGCGAAGAGAATGTTTGGGCTTACAATAAAAAATCACAGCATATCCACGGAGTGAATGATGATGAGTGGGCGAAGCTGCGGAGGTTCATCGGTAAACCGTGAATCTTCCGTGAATTCTGCCCAGTACATCATCACCGACGTGATATCGGGCGCGTTTATACTAAAGGTCCGATGAGAGTTATGACGACTTGCAGCTCACTTTAATTTTACATGTACGCTGTGAATTTTCATTGCTTAGAAAACCATTGCTTTAGAAAACATCTGGCGTCTTTCGTTAAGCAGCTGGCGTCTCTTCGTTTTGCTTTAGAAACATCTGGCTTTCTTTCGTTTTGCTTTTAGAAAACATCTGGCGTCTTTCGTTGGTTTATTTCATGAATCAACGGCGTTTTGAACAAAATTTTTATTGTTTAATCACGCACAGGAGAAATCTCACCAGGCACTACCTTGGAGGTAAACAATGGCTGCTAATGGGAATGAGAGACAGAAGAAGTCGGCTTTTAGCTAACACTTCTACTTCTACTTCTACTAACGTTTCCTACTGGAACATGCCAATGGCTGCTAATGGGGAATGAGAGACAGAAGAATTGGGCTTTTAGTTAACGCGCACGCTGCGAATTTTCTATTGTTCAACAACGCACAGGAAAAATCTCCCACCGGCACCACCTTGGAGGTCAAGATCTGGTACTAGCGTTACGACTGGTTACGCACTACGACTATGAGGGACGAACGGGTGCCGCTTTAAGGAGCTTCGCCCCTAAAACGGTCTCTCGCTCCAATAAATGCCCCTGCACACAATTATGCGACGATTCTCCAAGTAAAGCGTCAGTCTCATAGAATCGATGTGACGGCTGATCTGTCACGCAATTCTCGTGCGGGAAGACACCTTTTCTAGAGGATACTGCTTCATGAGGCTGCGGTGGGGGATCTTTCAAACCGATTGCATCTGTATAGTCAGAACTAATGTACTTCAAGCCATGAGCAGCTCCTCAGACGTTACAGGTGCCTTGAGTTCCATTTGTATTCGACTTGCTTTCTTCATTCCCTGTATTATAAGTGGCACGATGCATGATTCTGGAAGGTTCTGATCAGCGTTATACAGCAATTGTTGTTTTACGAAGAAATAGTCGACTAGGTTCTCACTGTTTTGTTCATACTTGATGGCTATGTCCCATAATTCTACCGCATTCTTTCTGAAGGCACTGACACAGCTGTCCTTCCATGACTGCCATGAATCTTCTTTATGTTGGGCAAAACGCAAGCCAAACCATTGTTTGGCATTTCCAGAAAGGCATGCTCGCATATTTCGTATTTTGTCGCAGTCCGTGTACCAATGATTCTTTTCACATGCACACTGAAATGCGTTCAACCAGTAATCTACACCGGAACTGCCGTCAAAGATGTCCGGGTTTACTATCATGTGACGAGTCCTGTCTGATGCCAGAATAGTCAAGAGTGCCTGCTGGTGCTGTAGTTGCTGCTTTTGCAACCAAGTGAACTGAGAAAGAACGTTCGACCAGCTTGACGTATCTGTAATTGCATCAGAATGGCTCGGCAGCAGCTCCTTAATGGTGTTTTTCTTTTCCCAGGCTTCGAACTCCGAAAAAGGTACATTTACCTTCACAGTATCTCTGGCGATGACGTCGCTGATTGCCTCTTTGGCAATGGTGGCGATGGATTCGATTCGGCCAGGTGTTGTCATCTCTTCTGGCGCCGCAACGAAGTCCTCGCCGTCGAGCTCGTAGCCTGCAATCAGTGGCTCGCCGTCCCGCTGTGTGAGGTAGAAGGTCACCCACATCTTCCGGATCCTGTCAAAAGCTGCGCCAAATATAAAGTTCCAACGAAAGCAGTTTGCTTTCAGCCATTTTATTTACATTCCTCCTGGCTTCTTCTACCTCTTCCTCTAGCTTCTTCTTTTCCGCCTTCTCCAACCAATTCCTTTGGATCACTGCAATTTTATAGCTCACGGCCGACACCAACGTCAGTTCTCCTGTGACATTGGCGTGTTGAACACTACCACGTTAATATGTCCCTTGCTGTTGCTGTTGATAGTATAAATGATGTTGGTAAACTAACTGTAGTCTTCTTCCGACCTTCATTACGAAATATGCAGTACGTTCGTAGCCGTGGAGGTGGTGCCGTGGTTTCGGTGCTCGAGCACGGCTGGTGACTCAAAAGACGCTCGTTTGATCCTGGCCGCGGCGGTGGCACTTCATGGAGGCGAAATGCTAAAGGCGCGTGTACCCCAGGTGGTCGAAATTATCCGAAGCTAACCACCTACTGCGTCTCACATGCCCTGAGTCACTTTGGAACACCGAAACCTATGAAACTGAAACCAACCAAAGCACTTTTGATGGATGGATGGCTGAAAACTTTTATTGTGGTGCTATAGGGTCCATAATGCTCATAACCATTCAAATTCATGTATAGCTCGTTTGTGCCACTGACGCTATGTTTACGCGCACGACGACAAATAATTGCTGGTCAACATACCACCCCTCTGTCACGAGCGATTGATAAGTCGTTCGACGTCATGATTGCCAACTGCAGTACTGCTTCCTTTGACCTCGGAAATTAAATATTGCCTGCGTTATGTTTAAACCTTGTAATCATCAAAGTAAAGCATACGTGTTTCATCCATCGACGGTGTTTTAACTTTTGTTTTCACAGTCATCTCGAAGAGGACGAGAAAGCAAACACATGAACATTTCGTAGAGAAAATTTTTATAGGATGCAGAAAATGCAGTCTGTGCCCAGTACCGCCGTATTGATTTATCTTGTTTCATGATTGGATGCAAAGACGTTACTGCCGTCAGTGTCTGTAGGGAATACAAGGCGTTGCACCGATTGCCCATAACTACTGTTGCTCTATAACTCCAGGGATAGCACGTTTGACTCGCAAATGAAGGCTGTTTAACTGGCACGAGATCAAATCTCCGCAAAGGCAGCTGTCCATAAGCTTTCTTTTTACGAAGAAAATGTGACAACGTGGCTCATGACGTGTCAATTCGTCGTCTATTGCGACAATGGTCAGCTTAATGAAACTGGTGGACGGACACGCGAGGCAAGCCTAATGTCGAGCACTTAGCTGCCATTTTAGTCTGTTTGCGAAGATAGTATTGGAGTGTTGATGCGAAAACTTGTCGTGCCGTACCAAACACGATGACGATAATTAGGGCGACATAAACAATTGCAATGTAGGAGCTTCAATCTTAATGATTGTAGAAGTATAAGCACCACAACTCGAGGGAGGTTGTCAGCAATGACGTTCATTTCGCAATATAACTTCTGCTTGAAAAATTACACCGGCGCATTTGACTAATGCTGCGGTCTCCAAAAGAACTCTTATTTTGCAAGCCACCGATGCTAATCACGTTTTGACTGGAAAAATACCTGTTATTTAGTTGTGCTAGCAGCAAATATGAGTTTACTGAGCTCCCTTTGTTTCTTTCAGTGTAGCGTTACGATTACATAGCAGTTCTTTCACGTTTCTAGAAGTTATAATTACGGTGGCCAGCATAGACAAGCTTCGCTGCACTGTTGATAAGATTTGTGCGTTTTATATACATGTTAAACAACAACGGCGGTTAAGGGGCTGCCTCTAGGCACTCCAGGAAATATGCAGAAATTATTTGAGAAATTATGACTACATAATTTTAAGTTCGCTGAAGCAACTATAAAATTATAAATGATAAATTTTGTTATTGCTGTATTCCGATTCACAACAACCCTCCTTCTTCTCCTCCTTCTCCAAAAATTCTTCGAGAATTATTGCTTTTTGCATCGATAATGCTAATATTCGTGCTTGTTGCAAAACAAGATTGTTCTTGCATAATCATCTTAGAAGTCGTAAAAAGAAGGCCAGTATGTCACATCACAAGGCATCCGGATTACCATCCTTAAAAACTTGGAGGACGCTTGAGCTTCGCCTTCAGGTGTAAAGCGCGATAACGTGATGGGGCCCCGTAGGCGTTGCCTTCCCAATTGCTAGCCTGCCTTCAGTTCTCGGTGCATGCGTCAATGGTGCCGCAAGGAAACGAACTTCTGTGCGTGTAGCATTGCCCGTTTCAAGCTATCCTAGAATCCCTACTAAAAGTACAGTTATGCAGCGCCCACTACGACATAATTCTACCTTTTGCGAATCAGCGAAGGGCCCACTACGCGTCCGTAAGCAACACGAGAACCTACGCAGCCGCTTACTTTGTTCATGCTCTTGCTGATGATGAAGATTAAATATGTCTGAGCGCTTTGCAATGGGTGGGTCTTTTAAACAACCACTCTTTGTGCAATTCACATGTTTTGACGCCTGGCAAGATTCTACACTTCTGCCACGCAATATTAGCTGCTTTAAGGAGACTCCTCCCACTACATTACATCCATATAGTCTTTTCTTCCGAAGCAGTTTCAAGCAACAGTGTCGCTCTGTGGGAGGACACCTACTGGCCGCGCAGACAGCCTGGGTTCGATTCTCACTCGAACCGAAGATTTTATTAAATGCGGAGCATTTCTTAGCGAAATTCTGCGACTTTGAGCGTATCTATCTATCTATCTATCTATCTATCTATCTATCTATCTATCTATCTATCTATCTATCTATCTATCTATCTATCTATCTATCTATCTATCTATCTATCTATCTATCTATCTATCTATCTATCTATCTATCTATCTATCTATCTATCTATCTATCTATCTATCTATCTATCTATCTATCTATCTATCTATCTATCTATCTATCTATCTATCTATCTATCTATCTATCTAGCCGCCTACGACTTTGTGCTCTCCTGGCCGTTTCGTTAATCGAATGTATACCAAAATTGGTGTGTCATAACATGGCCTTATTACGAACATAAAGACAGGTCATATCATGAAAACCACGAAACCCATGTCATGAACAGCATGATTTACATTCCACGGCCTCAGGCTCTTGCGGCCGTTCCGTTAATTTCATATGTACCAAAATTGGTACGGCGGGACCAGAGTTCATGGCGAACATATTAACAGGTCTTAACATGCAAATCATGACGCGCATGTCATGTGCAGCATGATTTACATGCCATGGTCTGAGTGCGCTCGTGGCCATTTAAACGAAGGGATATATACGAAAACTGGTATGACAAGACATTTCTGTATGACGAACGTAACTAACACGTGGTAACATGAAAATCATGACATGCATGTCATGTACGACACGATTTACATGCCCCGCTCATGGCGCACTCGCGGTCGTTTCGCTGGATTGATATACACCAAAATTGGTATTGTGCGATGTGACCGTATGAAGAGCATGAATAACAGGCGGTAGCATGAAAACCATGATATCCATGACATGTATGTCATGATTTACATGCCACGCTCATGGTGCATTTGCGGCCGTTTCGCTTGCATGATGTACACCAAAATTGGTATTGCGCGACACGACCGTATGACGAACGTAAGTGACAGATGGTAACATAAAAATCATGACATGCAAGTCATGTACGACATGATTTAAATGCCATGCTATACACCAAAATTGGTATTGGGCGAAGTGCCTGTATGAAGAACATGAATAACAGTTGGTAAGATGAAAACCATGACATGCATGTCATGTACGTCATGATTTACATGCCACGCTCATGATGCATTCGCGGCCGCTTCGCTAGCTTGATGTACACCAACATTGGTATTGCGCGACGCGACTGCATGACGAACAAAAATGAGATGTGGTAACATAGAAATCATGACATGCAGGTCATGTACAACATGATTTAGAAGCCACACTCATGATGCATTCGCGGCCGTTTTCCTAGCTTGATATATACCAAAATTTGTATTGCGTGATGCAACTGTATGATGAACATGAATAACAAGTGGTAACACGAAAACCGTGACATGACGTCATGTATGTCATGATTTACATGCCGTGCTCATGGTGCAGTCGCGGCCGTTTCGCAAGCTTGATATACAATAAAATTGCTATTGCGCGACGTGACTCTATGATGACCGTAAGTAAGAGTTGGTAGCACAAAAATCGACATGTATGACATGTACGACATGATTTACACGCCGTGTTCACGGCGCACTCATGGCCGTTTCGCTAGATTGATATACACCAAAATTGGTATTGCGCGATGTGACTGTATGGAAAACATGAACAACAGGTGGTAACATGAAAACCATGACATGCATGCCATGTATGGCATGATTTA
Source organism: Rhipicephalus sanguineus (assembly GCF_013339695.2). Classification (NCBI taxonomy): domain Eukaryota; kingdom Metazoa; phylum Arthropoda; class Arachnida; order Ixodida; family Ixodidae; genus Rhipicephalus; species Rhipicephalus sanguineus. The sequence goes on from NC_051178.1 coordinate 113,795,334, forward strand.
CATGCTATACTCATGGTGCACTTGCGTTTGATATACACCAAAATTGGTATTGCGCGATGTGACTGTATGACGAACATAAATGAGAGGTCTTAACATGAGAATCATGTTATCGATGTCATGTACGGTATGATTTACATGCCACTGTCATGGTGCGCTTCCGGCCGTTTTGTTAACTGGATATATACCAAAATTGGTATGGCATGACACGAGTGAGTGATGAACATAAACGACAGGTCATGCATTGTATATACCAGAATATGCGTTTCATTGAGATGGCGTGTACTAGATTGTGCATGCATGCGTGCATGGCAAACATGCGATCTATGGTGGACTAGATGCCATGGCATGAATGATTTCACTTGGCTCAAAGACAAACAAGGCTGTGTGCAGCTCTTTGCTGGCTACTTCGCATTACATCGATTCCCACAGTGCGTGGAATCTGCCGGATTTTAGGGGCGTAGCTCCTCTTAGTCTAACCTTGTCACGTCTCCGTTGCCCGGCGTATCTCCCGGCAGCCGGCAGTATCTGTCCGGTGGTGGTGGTGGTGTGCGGCGTGACCACCCTTACTGTGCATGCGCATACCCTCTCCACACACCTCCTCTCCACTCCCCCTCACCATTCCCCATGTCTTCTACCCCCTCCCCTCTCCCCTTCCCCTCTCCACCCCCTCTTCCATACCCCTCTCCACTTCCCCTCCCCTTCCCCTCTCCCATAACCAGTCTAAGAAACGGAGGGGGCATGCACACATGAAGGCTCCCTAAAGACAATGCGCTGCGACAGTACGTGATATGTATCACCCTCTCCTCTCCTACGCTTCCCCCTCTTTCTCCTCTCCTACGGTCCGCCCCCCATCTTGCCTCGCGGCGCAGCGGCGCCGACGCAGGCAGCGTCGCGAGGCAGCGTCGCGGCAGCGTCTTGATTGAAAAACCGACCGCTCGCGCTGCACAACCGTTCACTGACCACCCCGTATATATAGGCACTTGATTTTGACCTCCAAGGTAGTGCGTGTGTGCGATTGCTCCTGTGCGTGATTAAACAATGAAAATTCACAGCGTACATGTAAAAATTAAAGTGACCTGCAAGTCGTCATAACTCTCATCGAACCTTTAGTATAAACGCGCCCGATCTCACGTCGGTGATGATGTACTGTGCAGAATTCACGGAAGATTCACGGTTTGCCGATGAACCTCCGCAGCTGCGCCCACTCATTATCATTCACTCCGTGGATATGCTGTGATTTTTTTATTTATCTTATTTGCATCTTTATCGATTTTTCGGTCGCAGACAACGCTAATGTTTCGCTCACAACCACCTACGCCGACACCATAATTTCTTCGAAACGAGCTATTTAACGCTATCGCGTTAATAAGGTTTTTATTTAATTGGCCCTACATGTGGCTATAGCAAGGGCAACGTTATGATGCCGGCATGCCTGCTATTTTTTATTGAAAGCAAACTGTCAGCCCAAATATTTCACTTGACATTACGAGCTAGAGAGAGAGAGACAGAGAGAGAGAGCTCTTTAATGAAAAACAGAGAATTCAGCCAGCGTATACAGATGTCACTAGCTCGCATCTGACAAGCGACACTGTGCTTATGCTTTGCTACGAAACAAATGAAGCTAAGCGGAGACGCCACTTGCAGACTACTCTCGAGCCAACATGCACATGCTGTCGGTCTCGCTTTCCGGAGTATTGCTGGTAGGCACACCCCATGTTTGCGAGTGCGGGCTGCTAGGCGCCCGCGCTCCTTTCTCCATCGGCCTGGCCCCGGCGTCCTTACTGTGATGCCGATTCCCATAGAGGCTCTTCCTTTTCTCGAGGGGCGCTTTTGTTTCATTCCCAAGCTGGTTGAACAAGAAGTAAACACATCGAGAAAGATCACAAGTGGAATAAAGTTTAAAAAATGTACACGTTCTCACGCTCAAAAACTGCGGCACACAGGTCTTCGCCGCCACCGTTTGTTCATTTGTTTGTGTCCTCAAGACTATGGCGAATACCCACTCTCTGGGTGAATAGCCAACACTGTTTATCGCAACATTTCCATGATAACTACGAGAATGCCTATTAATACAAAAATTAAAAAAAAATATAAATAGAAAAAACAGCTACATTATTAAAAAATTCGGCAGATCCCACGCACTGTGGGAATCGATGTAATGCGAAGTAGCCAGCAAAGAGCTGCACACAGCCTTGTTTGTCTTTGAGCCAAGTGAAATCATTCATGCCATGGCATCTAGTCCACCATACATCGCATGTTTGCCATGCACGCATGCATGCACAATCTAGTACACACCATCTCAATGAAACGCATATTCTGGTATATACAATGCATGACCTGTCGTTTATGTTCATCACTCACTCGTGTCATGCCATACCAATTTTGGTATATATCCAGTTAACAAAACGGCCGGAAGCGCACCATGACAGTGGCACGTAAATCATACCGTACATGACATGTATAACATGATTCGCATGTTAAGACCTCTCATTTATGTTCGTCATACAGTCACATCGCGCAATACCAATTGTGGTGTATATCAAAGGAGCGAAATGGCCGCGAGTGCACCATGAGTAGAGCATGTAAATCATGCCATACATGACATTAATATTATGGTTTTTCATGTTACCACCTGTCACTAATGTTCATCATACAGTCTCATCGCGCAATACCAGTTTTAGTGTATATCAAGCTATCGAAACGGCCGCGAATGCACCATGAGCGTGGCATGTAAGTCATGACATACATGGTATGCATGTCATAGTTTTCATGTTATCACCTGTTATTCATGTTCTTCATACAGTCACATCGCGCAATACCAATTTTGGTGCATATCAATCTAGCGAAACGGCCACGAGTGCGCCATGAGCATGGCATGTAAATCATGTCGTACATTTCATGCATGTCATGATTATCATGTTACCACCTTTCTTTTACGTTCGTCATACAGTGGCGTCACGCAATACCAATTTTGGTGTATACCAAGCTGGCGAAACGGCCGGGAATGCACAATAGCGCGGCATGTAAATCATGACATACATAACCTGCATGTCATGATTTGCATGTTACCACCTCTCATTTACGTTCGTCATGCAGTCGCGTCGCGCAATACCAACTTTGGTGTACGTCAAGCAAGCGAAACGGCACGAGTGCGTCATGAGCATGACATGTAAATCATGTCGTGCATGTCATGCATGTCATGATTGTCATGTTACCATGTCTCATTTACCTTCGTCATACAGTCGCTTCGCGCAGTGCCAATTTTGGTGTACATCGAGCTAGCGAAGCGGCCGCGAATGCATCATGAGCGTGGCAATTAAGTCATGACATACATGACATGCATATCATGGTTTTCATCTTACCAACTGTCATTCATGTTCTTCATACAGTCACATCGCGCAATACCAGTTTTGGTGTATATCAATCTACTGAAACTGCCGCTAGCGCATCATGAGCGTGGCATGTAAATCAGGTCGTACATTTTTATTTATTTATTCACAAAACCCCCACCGGCTCCAGCAGGAGTATTGTGTGAGGGGGGGATTTACACTGTATAAGATCACATAAGTGGAAGCAAAAAACTATACATGTTATGCCACATAAAGCTATGAAACAACGTTATATAATTGTTAGCGAGAACAAGCGTGACATACAACTAATAAACAAAATGCAGAGATACTCATTTGTAAGGATTACATCACTTGACAACAACAAATTATACAATAGTTAGAGAAGAGCATGTATATGATTTAATCGAAGGTAGAAGCCACTAGTCATGAAAAAATGGTGGTTACTTCGTGACGAAACAATATAGGGTCATCAATGTTGACAACGTTATCGGGAAGACCATTCCATAATTCAAGTGCTACTGGCAATGCTGATGAGTTGAATGCGTTAGTGCGTCCGAAAATGCGTTTGAAGGAACGGTTATTGTGCAAACGGCGGGACGTTCGTGTCGGTTTGGAAAGAGGGAGGGTGGTTACGTGTTTACCGGATGCTATTTTATGAAATAAGCAAATCAAAGCGATCTTTCGGCGGGAATCTAATGAAGGCAATGACAGCGAAGATTTAATGTTAGTGATGCTGGCATGTCGGCTGTAATTTTTAGCAATGAAGCGCGCGGCGCGGTTTTGTACACGTTCAAGGACGTCGATTAGGTAGGCCTGATGAGGTGACCAAATTGATGAGGCAAATTCAAGTTGAGGACGAACGAATGCTAGATATGCGAGTGATTTGGCCGATGTTGGAGCGTCGTTAAGATTTCGTTTAAGGTAGCCGAGAGTGCGAGATGCCTGTGCTGAAATTTTATCTATATGTGTGATCCATGACAGTGTGGATGACAGTGTGGATGACATGACTTGCATGTCATGATTTTCATGGTACCACGTGTCACTTACGTTCTTCATACTGTCGTGTCGCGTAACACCAATATTGGTGATATCACGCAAGCGAAACGGACGCGAATGCACCATGAGCGCGGCATGTAAATCATGACATACGTGTCATGGATGTCATGGTTTTCATGCTACCACCTGTTATTCATGTTCTTCATAAAGTCACATCGCACAGTACCAAATTTGGTGTATATCAATCTAGCGAAACGGCACGAGTGCGTCATGAGCATGACATGTAAATCATGTCGTGCATGTCATGCATGTCATGATTTTCATGTTACCACGTCTCATTTACCTTCGTCATACAGTCGCTTCGCGCAATACCAATGTTCGTGTACATCGAGCTAGCGAAGCGGCCGCGAATGCATCATGAGCGTGGCAATTAAGTCATGACATACATGACATGCATATCATGGTTTTCATCTTACGAACTGTCATTCATGTTCTTTTTACAGTCACATCGCGCAATACCAATTTTGGTGTATATCAATCTACTGAAACTGCCGCTAGCGCATCATGAGCGTGGCATGTAAATCAGGTCGTACATGACTTGCATGTCATGATTTTCATGGTACCACGTCTCACTTACGTTCTTCATACTGTCGTGTCGCGTAACACCAATATTGGTGATATCACGCAAGCGAAACGGACGCGAATGCACCATGATCGCGGCATGTAAATCATGACATACGTGTCATGGATGTCATGGTTTTCATGCTACCACCTGTTATTCATGTTCTTCATAAAGTCACATCGCACAGTACCAATTTTGGTGTATATCAATCTAGCGAAACGGCCGCGAGTGCGCCATGAGCGTGGCATGTAAATCATGTCATACATGACATGCATATCGTGATTTTCATGTTACCACGTGTCATTTATGTTCGTCATACAGAAATGTCTCGTCATACCAGTTTTCCTATGTATCCCTTCATTTAAACGGCCGCGAGTGCCCCGAGACCATGTCATGTAAGTCATGCTGCACATGACATGCGCGTCATGATTTGCATGTTAGGACCTGTCATTATGTTCGTCATGAACTCTTGTCACGCCGTACCAATTTTGGTATATATGAAATTAACGGAACGGCCGCAAGAGCCCAAAGGCCGTGGAATGTAAATCATGCTGTTCATGACATGCGTGTCATGATTTTCATGATATGACCTGTCATTTATGTTCGTGATAAGGCCATGTTATGACACACCAATTTGGTACACATCCGATTAACGGAACAGCCAGGGAGCCAAAGGCCGTGGAATGTAAATCATGCTGTTCATGACAAGCGTGTCATGATTTTCATGATATGACGTGTCATTTATGTTCGTAATAAGGCCATGTTATGACACACCAATTTTGGTATACATCCGAATAACGAAACGGCCAGGAGAGCACAAAGTCGTAGGCGGCTAGATAGATAGATAGATAGATAGATAGATAGATAGATAGATAGATAGATAGATAGATAGATAGATAGATAGATACGCTCAAAGTCGCAGAAGTTCGCTAAGAAATGCTTCGCATTTAAAAGATTCTGCAATTTAGAGTATACCAGACGGCTGTGTTTATCTGATCAGAACAATTTGGAATGGATATGTTAGACCTTGACATATTTTACAAATTACTTTGTTAACATTTTTAAAGTATAGACTAAAATAGCATACGTTTAGTAGAAGAAGAAATAGACTTTATTGTACAGAATGGGCTGGCAGTTTGGTCTCGGTTGCCTCAGGTGGCGGCTCGGAATCCCTGCACTCGGGCGGCATCCTCGGCCTTGAAGGAATTACAAACCGCATAAAATACATCTTTGTAGCAATGTCCCTCTTGTTCTTCGTTTCAGCTGAAATGAATAGTTGTGGCTCACACTCTCTGTGGAGGAGTGGTCAGGAGTCGAGTCCTTTTATAAACTCTTATACGCAAACTTAAAAATAGGGCTTATATATATATATATATATATTCATATATATATATATATATATATATATATATATATATATATATATATATATATATATATATATATATATATATATATATATATTACAAGCGAAGCTTTTATTACTAATGCTAGCAGTCAATTATAACTAATGAAGTAAGAAATTCACGGCGATTACGATACTGCCTATTGGGAATTCTGCTATTCCACTATCACGTAAAGCCTTTTGTAAGCAAACTTCGCTCTGTTGTGGCTCACCACAGAATGCGCACAAGGAGAAGAAGAGGTTGATGATGATGAGGCTCCTGGGATGATTGGCACCTACCCATTCAGGGGGATCGGCCAAAAGCCGGGCGGATAATAGAGTCTGAAATTTTTTAACTGATAACAGAGATTACGGTTGTCAGTTAGAATGAACGATCATTTTAATGAATCCCAGCTATAGCCTGGGCCCAGAAGTCGGCCACCTGCGGCCCGCGGGGTAGTATTACAGGGCCCCCGGCACGACGTCAAACCCTCCCCCCTTTCCTTATCACATCCTATTCTGAAGGCCGACATAACATGCAGTTGGGACCTAAAATGCAATCTTCGCTACCAAAATATGTTTGATTGCAACTTTTGTGGCATGTGTGGCAAAAAATACCATGATGTGTAATATAGTTTGGTAAATTATTGTTAATTCAAATTTTTTCTTTGCCTACAAGCCCCCCCTCTCCCCCCTTGATTTGCCGTCTGGCCCCTTCTCCTTGTCGGCTTCATGCAACTTGGCCCTATGCCTTGAAAGGTTGCTGGCTCCTGGCCTAGACCATGCGCCTAACCTCGCCAAGGACTAAGAATCATTATGTCAGGAAGGCATATTTAAGAAAAATTACACCATCTCCCACTAAGGGAGCCATGTGGGGATGCGAAGCAGCGCTGGGTGTTCAATTGTGTTTTTCATTGTTGTTCCATTTGTATGTTTCAGTGTATGTTTTCATTTGGTGTGGAGCTGTGTATATGTTGTGTACCGCCTATGTTACCCTCCCAGCTCGATGGTTCCGTTGCGCTTCGGCTTCGCGTTGTCTCGCAGCTTCGAGATTCGCTTGCCGGCGTTGCCGTTTACGTTCAGCTTCGCGAGCGTCCATAGCGCCGTTGCGAAGGAGAGTGCAACGGGAGCGAGCGCGCGTCGCATTATACACGAGTGCGCAGCTATGGCGGAGCAAGAGGAACGATAGAGGAGAAACGAAGCGGAGACAGCGCTCACGCACCTCCGCCACCAAACTTCCTTCCACCTCCTCGCTCTCACGCAATGAGAGGGGAGGGTTGGCGCGTGTGCAGTGGGGAGCGGACGCATGAGCGGAGCACGGACACAGCCCCGAGCAAAAGCTGCTTTGCATTTAAAAGTTCAACAGTTCCGCTTCACGGAATACCGATTTGAAACAGCGAAGCTGGTGGTGTTGCCTTCGTCAGGCTAACGCATTTCTATGTTTTGCTGGTGTTTCAGATATGTTGTATCACTGCTCTTTATTAAACACTCTTTGTTAAGCTTTGAGGGAGTAGTATGGCTACCACCTTTTATAACCACAAAAATATCACGTTGCAGTGGTGTGACTGTGGTAAACGCGCACGCCCATTTGTTGGGATAACTGTTGCCTTCTTCCTTTTTAGTGGAAGTTGTGTGTAGTGTTATTTACCCAATTTGCATGGCACAGACACGTTTATGATGATGATAGTTTTCTGGTTGGCCGCTCAGATTTCTGTGGCGCAAGCCTTTTATTGGGCTAAATATTGCCTTCATTTGTAGTGGACCAGTGTCGAGTAGTGGAATTAACACAATGTCTGTGGTGCGTACTCGTTCATGATGCCCACAAAATTTATCACGGATCCCGGACATGAAAGGCTCGACCAAGAACAGCTTCGCTGTCGATCTTTTGTATCCCACAGCCAATCCAGTTCCGGAAGCGAATATTGTTATGTGTATATGCAATATCTATGCATACGAGAGTGGAAAAAATCGAAAACCTGGACAATTTAGCTTTAGTTCTAGAAGAAAACCAGTGTCCGCATATCTGGACGCTGGGAACACCAGTTACACTAGGTCTATCTCCTTTCTTCATGATACATGGGAACTTTGCTGGCTGATGGCTCTGTTTCATCGCATGAATCATTACCATCATCACTGCTTACCGTAATCAACGCCTACACCATGAGTCAACGTGTTCATAATTAATATTCCCATCATGAACGTTCACACGTCCTCTTGCTAACGGCTCTTGTTCAACAGTTTTATCAACGCTCATTCTCGTCGTCATCAACGTGTTAATCCTCATGTTCAGCTCTTTCATCATCGCCATCATTATTGCCATTCGAGGCCCAATAGCTAGCCTACAAATGCAGACGTAGCTCCGACAATTTTGGGCTCACACCCATTCTGGGGGATGGGCGAAGAATTGGGTAGCTTAGGAAAAATATTTAAAAGCTAGAAAAGAGAATAATTTCTAGTTTTTTATAACAAAAATATTTTTTCAGCTTATAATTTAGAAAATAAAAAAGGGGGGTCGCATCTGTTCTTACCGAAGAAGAATTAAATGAATAATACATGAGAAAATTTGATGGAGCTACTTTGGTTCCCTATGATGCTTTGGAACCGTGGTTACTGCGTAAATATCTTTGTCTGTGTTATGAAATCTTGAACCGCCTCGCATATTTTCCCGTTGCTAGGCCCAAAGGTAAGTGCACCTAGCGATAATAAATTTGAAGGTGTTCAGTCTAATCCATTGATGCGCAACGGTGTTTCTAGATATCTCTTTCTTAATGCTGAAAACCTTTGATAAGAGATCGGAAAGCGTTTTATTGTTTCATCGTCCCCAGATTAAGAACAAAGGGGGGGGATGCCAAACCAGCTCTGTATAATAAGATTCATGATGATATAGGACAACGTACCCTAGTATTTACAACTTCAAGACCCTAATTATGACATGATGTAGTTTTTCAGGGTCTCAATAGGGGATTAAAATCCGGGGACTTCCTTAGAGATGGTATGTCGAAGTCCCGCATCGCCATTCGCCTCCGAAATCTAGCCGCTACTATAAAACCTGATGTAAGGGTAACATTAATAGCTGGTCCATCTAACGACGCTCTCGCTAGTGCATCAGTTAGTGCATCATTTAGAAACAGGCCTCTATGCCCAGCTGCCCATACTAATCGTGGATAAGGTAAGTGATGAGGTACTAGTGCTTTGAACTCTTTCAGTGCGTTGGAATCACCAGATGCCGTGAGTGCGCTGCCCACGGATAAGGAGTCCGTCTATATTACGGCGGAATTTCTTATTGATGTGCTCAATTTTCGATAGGCCAATACTACCGCTAAAATCTTGCAGTAAAGAGGGTGTGAATTCTAGAATTCCGAGGGCAAAGGGCCGTCGAGAATCGGGCAATATGTACCGATGCACTCTTGTCATTTCTCTGCGATGCATCCATCGCAATGACGATGTTTTGCTTGCATTCTCAGCAGGTAGTGCTGTAGAGTAGCTCTTAAACGCATTAAATGCGAAGCATTTCTTAGCGAACCTCTGGCACTTTGAGCGTTTCTATCTACGTATCTATCTATTTATCTATCTATCTATCTATCTATCTATCTATCTATCTATCTATCTATCATCTATCTATCTACCGCCTACGTCTGGGCGCTCTCATGATCGCCTCCCTTAACTTGGTATAGACCGAAATTTGCATGGGAGGGTAAGCGGATTTGACGAATATGACTGCCGGGTCATGACATAAATAACGTTTAAAATCCTGTCGTGTACGTCGTCAAACCCTTCACTGGACACGTGTGGCATATACCCGTTTACCGTTTACCAGGGCCCGCGGTGTTACGGGTATGCGCCACAGGTGATTGACAGTTATGTCTACCAGGAACGGCGAGAACAGACATTCGTAACTAATGCTAGAGAGAGTTAAGTAAAACAATATCGGCAGCGTTGACACAACGAATGGAAATAATGAAAATTAGGATCCCAGCAGGAATCGAACCCAAGCACTCTGCGTGGCAATCAGGTATTTCTACCACTGAGCCACGTCAGGTCTATAAATTGGTTTGGAAAAACAATCCTACGCAGGCGTAATAACGGTTGCAACGTCACTTGTGGTGTGGTGCTGACTATCTAATTTTACAAGAAAGCAATAAACACTACATGATACTCCTACGATGTGTACTCCTACGATACGGGCGTCATATCAGATTGACGTCTGTAGTTCCAGTGCTGGCTCCGCTTTTATAGCAGTCTAATAAATATTACGTTTGTATTCCTATGATTCAGCAAGCTATATTGAAGCATTGCTCGACCCCGGAGGAATACAATAAAGAAAGTTACATATTGCTACATGTAGGCTGCCGGAATCCATATTGTCGACGCGCAGTGTGCGCCCGCCGAAGAGGACGAAGGTCGCTAGCTGCTCGAGCTCGGAGCCGGATTGCTCAGTGCTGCAGCCATTCTTGCAAATATATCTTGTGAATAGCGACTTGTAAAACGACTGTCACTCACCGTAACATATTTGGTGGAGGTGGAACGTTCCCCGTCCTCATCACGCAGCTCCGCAGTGGCCGCGTCATCCAGCCTCTCGCCATGGCTTCAATGACAACCCGTCCCCATCTCCATCTGCGGCTCCTACGACAACCTTTGTTACGGTCCCCACCCCCCGCGATCCGGGACATTCTCTGCGCAACCTGGCCTCGACGTCGACTACTGGCTTCGCCTGTATGAACGGGTCGGTCAAACTCACCGGTGGGACCCTACCATGATGCTCGCTAATGTTCTCTTCTACTTGGACGGAACCCCGCGCATCTGGTACGAAACACATGAGACCGAGCTCACCAGCTGGGACACGTTCAAGGAGAAGCTAAGTGATATCTTTGGAACCCGACCGGTCGCCACGCAGCTGCTACCCGAGTCCAGTCACCACTGAGTCGTATGTTCTCATACATACAAGAAGTGCTTGCTCTTTGCCGGAAAGTGGACGAGGCAATGCCCGAAGCTGACAAAGTGGGTCACGTTTTGAAAGGCATCGCGGACGACGCTTTCCATTTGCTGTCTACACCACCGTCTCGACTATCGGACCGCATCATTCAAGAATGCCGCCGTTTCGAAACGGCCAAACGCCGTCGTGTGCACCCTCAATTTTCTCGGTTGCCAAACACGGCTGCACGTCCCACCTGCCTACACCGCCCTTTGAGCAGAGTGTAACGCGCATCGTTCGACGGGAACTTGAAGCGGCAAGTCCAGCGCCGTTCCAGCACTCTCCATTCGACCATGCCACTATACAACCAACCCCCGCGGTCTCCGTTATTCAGGCGGTCGTACGACAAGAATTCGCCAACCTCGGGTTCCCTGTCGCCTGCCCGGTCTCTCGCCCCTCGTCCCGACCAATGCCCATGAATGCATCTCGAAGTGACCCATTCGTTCCTCCACGATCTCGCAACCCAGCGGAATGGCGAACTCCCGACGACAGACCCATCTGCTTCCGGTGCCACCGCGTTGGTCATGTCTCCCGCTACTGCCGCGCCACTTGGACGCCGCCATAGGACCCAACTTTTCTCGCCTTCCCGCCCATATGAAGATCTTCGCCGGTATCCTCCCAGCCGTACAGACCCTACTTGTGACACACCCAACAGCCGCCCTCCTGCTCGTTCACCGTCCCCTCAACGCCGTCGTTCCCCGTCGCCCCAACCACGCCGCCACCCCTCGCCGCCCAACTTTGCATCGTACCCGACGGAAAACTAGATCGTGCAGCTCCTGGAGGTAGTGCTGCATCATCTCCTTCTGAACCAAATCCTCCGTTGACGCTTCCTACGAACAAGAACCTCATCGATGTGCATGTGGACGGTATTTCTTTGACGGCTCTAGTCGATACTGGAGCTCACGTGTCCATAATCAGTGCTCGCCTTTGTCGCCGACTGAAAAAAGTCCTCACGCCTGCTACTACAAAAGCTGTACGCGTCGCCGATGGCGGAACTGTTCCTGTCACTGGAATGTGTACAGCTCGCATAAGCATCGCCGACCGTTACGTTCCTGTCCTATTCACGGTGCTCCATAATTGTCCTCATGACCTCATCCTAGGGATGGACTTCCTATCGACCCATTCTGCCCTGATAGACTGTTCCGCTGGTACTCTTTGCTTGGACCTTCCTCTTCAGCCAGATATTCACCCCGACCTTCCCACACAGCCTCTGCACCACGGATTTCATCCGCCTACCGCCTAAAGCCCTAACATTCGCCGAATCACAACGACTTCATCCGTGTTGGATGGGCACTACGTCGTCACGCCGATTACTGATGTACTTCTGGCACGTGACATCACTGTGCCTCACTGCGTCATTACTATAGCCGCTAACCGGGTACATCTCCCCGTCATAAATTTCGGCTTCACGAAGCAAGTCCTCCCTCAAGGCATCTTAATCGCCACGTTGCGGTCCTTAGCCGATGACCACGTCACCTCTTTTGCAGCAGACGTATGCTCCAATCTTCCTTGTCGCCCACCCGATGCCACAAGCCTCGACATGGCATTGCGCCCCATGATTGCCCCAGACCTCCCCCCAGCGCAATCAGCCGCCCTCATCCGCCTTTTGGCTTCTTACCGCGAGATCTTCGACCTTGACAATCGACCACTCGGCCAAACTTCTCTTGTGCAGCACCGTATCAACACAGGTGATGCTGTTCCCATTCACCGTCGACCGTATCGGGTGTCCGTATCGGAGCGCCAGATTATTCAAGAAGAAGTAAACAAGATGTTAGCTAAAGGCATTATTGAGCCCTCATCAAGCCCTTGGGCGTCACCCGTCGTCCTGGTTAAAAGAAAGACAACACGTGGCGTTTCTGCATCGATTACCGGCATCTAAATCGAATTACGAAAAAGGACGTGTATCCTTTGCCCCGCATTGATGACGCTCTCGATTGTCTCCATGGCGCACGCTACTTTTCATCCATAGACCTTCGCTCCGGTTATTGGCAGATTGCCGTGGACGAGAAAGACCAAGAAAAGACCGCCTTCGTCACTCCCGATGGCCGTACAATTCAAGGTTATGCCTTCGGGCTATGCAACGCCCCAGCCACGTTCGAGCGCATGATGGACTCTCTGCTACAGGGTTCAAATGGTCAACATGCCTTGTTACCTAGACGACGTCTCGTATTTTCACCTACTTTGAGACCCACCTTGAGCGTCTGTCGGCTATTCGACGTCTTCCGCAATGCTGGCCTCCAGTTGAACTCGTCGAAGTGTACTTCGGCCGCCAACAGAACAGTGTTGGGCCACCTCGTTGATGCTTCTGGTGTGCGGCCGGACCTGAAGAAAATTCGTGCCGTCACCAGTTTCCAGTACCCAATCCGCCAAAGATGTTCGGAGTTTTGTGGGACTCTGTTCCTATTTCCGGCGGTTCGTGAAAGACTTTGCAGCGATCGCTCGACCACTTACTGATTTTGAAGAAAGACGTCCATTTTCGTGGGGGTCCACTCAAGCTGCCGCCTTCTCTCGCCTCATCACAATTTTGACGACGCCACCTATATTGGCCCACTTTGACCCATCCGCCCCGACTGAGGTCCGAACTGATGCCAGTGGTCACGGGATCGGAGCCGTCCTCGCCCAACGTCAGCAGGGACACGACCGCGTTATCGCCTACGCTAGTCGCCTCCTACACCTGCAGAGCGCAACTATTCGATCACCGAACGAGAATGCCTTGCTCTTGTGTGGGCGGTCTTCCAAGTTCCGTCCATATTTATATGGCACTCACTTCTCCGTAGTCACCGACCACCACGCGCTCTGCTGGCTTTCATCATTAAGGGATCCACAGGCGACTTGGTCGCTGGGCTCTGCGACTGCAAGAGTACACTTTGCAGTGACGTACAAGTCTGGACGCCTGCATCGGACGACCGACTGCCTATCTCGCTATCGGTTGGCGAGTCGCGCAACGTCCCTGACACGGACGCTTGCGTGTGCACCGTTTCCCAATGACCCACATAGCCGACGAGCAACGCCGTGAGCATCCTTAAGGCTATCATCGAGTGCCTCGAATCCTCACCTTCGGAACGATCTCATCGCTCGTTCGTACTCCAGAATGGTACACTATACCGCCACAACTTTCATCTCAGACGGACCATTTCTGCTGCTTGTTGTACCCAAACCACTCCGCTCGGCTGTACTCCACGAACTTCACGACGTTCCAACTGCCGGTCACCTTGGTGTTCCGCACATACGACCGAATCCGCCGTCGCTTCTATTGGCCAGGTCTCGCACGCTCCGTCCGACGATACGTCGCGGCGTGTGAGAAATGTCAACGCCGCAAAAACACCGTCGACGCTTCGGCTGGGTGCCTTCAACCCTCGACATTTCGTCTGAACCCTTCTTTCGCGTCGGCTTGGACCTACTCGGCCCTTTTCCCTGCTTCTTGCTGGCAACAGGTGGATAGCTGTGGCCACAGACTACGCCACACGCTACGCCATCACACGAGCTCTTCCAACAAGTTGCGCCACAGATGTCGCCGATTTCCTTCTGCGCGACGTGATCTTGCAACCGGTGCTCCACGCCAGCTGCTCACGGACCGTGGCCGCACATTTCTATCGAGAGTCATAGCGGACATCCTGCGTTCATGTGAAACGCGGCACAAGCTCACTACGTCGTACCATCCGCAAACGAATGGCCCACGGGAGCGTCGAATCGAACCCTAACCGACATGCTTTCAAAGTATGTCTCTCAGACCACTCCGACTGGGGACTTGCTCTACCGTACGTGACATTTGCCTACAATTCCTCGCGCCATGACACGGCGGTTACTCCCCATTTTCCTGCTGTTCGGCCGCGAACCCACATTGCCCCTCGATACAGTCATTCCGTTGCCCAGCAGCTCCGACACTGAATACGCCCTGGACGCTATCAGCCGGGCCGCTCATGCACGCGAAGCCGCTCGTACGCCTTCTGACCTCCCAAGAGAACCAACGCCGTCGGTATGATCAACGACACCGCGACGTCACTGTTCACCGGTTCTTTGGTTCTGCTGTGGTCTCCGACCGGCACGTTGGCCTGTCCGACAAATGCTCTCTCGGTACACAGGGCCATACCGAGTGCTTCGTGCGGTGACTCCCGTCACCTATGAAATCGCTCCTGCTGCCTCGTCGTCTTCATCCACCCCGCATGCCAGCGACATCGTACACGCGCACGCCTGAAGCAGTACCACATCGCCCAATGACGTTGACGTCTAGATGCGCCGAGACGGGCCTTTGCCGCCGGGGGTTATGCTAATGTAGGCTGCCGGAATCATATGGTCGACGCGCGTGTGTGCCCGACGAAGAGGACGAAGGTCGCTAGCTGCTCGAGCTCGTCGGAGCCGGTCTGGTCAGCGCTGCAGCCGCTCTTGCAAATATACGTTGAATAGGACTTGTAAAAGCGACTCGTCACTCACGTAACATATTATATGGGGTTAACGTCCCAAAACCACAAGCAATTATTTCGAGGGCGTCGTAGTGAGGGCTACGAAAATTCGATCTCCTGGATTCTTTAACGGCACACTAACTCCAACTTCACGGGCCCCAGCATTTTCGCCTCCTCAAAGTGCAGCCTCGCGGCCAGGATTCGATACCGCGACCTTAGGTTCAACAGTTTCATTACACGTCGTCTAAATAACCGATAGCCATTAACGTCATCCTAGATGAAACAAAAAATGTAACCGTAGGTGGAACCCAAACAGAGTTCATGCAGAAAGATGGGCTCATCCCTTTGTCATATGAATCGGTATATCAAGAAAGTGAAACGTGTCTTTAAAGAAGTAGTTTATTATTTATAGTGCGTTGGTATATAAGACCTCGTACAATGTCTACTGTTTTGTTTGGCAGATATAGCGCCGCCTTTTTTGGACGCACTCACGCTGACGCCTAGTGGCACATCTCCGTATCGCCCACTAACGCCCATTATCACGATTTAACCTTCGCGGTAGGGAAGTTTTTTAACATATACGTGGACACCGCATACGGTGAATCCCGCGCAAATATGGCATAACAGGCACAATAATAAACCTGATACTTCTTATGCACTCCTTCAAAGCGTCCGTGAAACGCGAAGAGAAACGCTACGCGCGTCGTGTCTTCCCTCTAACTGGCCGTTAATTTTCACAGGGATAGCGGGAAAAGCGGTGTGACAGCCAGGCGAGCCTCGGAGAGGCTATGTTCGATGTGGATGGATGCTATGAGCGAGGCTTTGGGTAAAGCCACCATCTCGCGGTGTGCTAAAGCATTGACGAACATACACTTCTATGGAAACGCGCCGAATGGGACGGTTGTAGCAACGGCGCGTTTTTTTTTTCGTTTTCGAGCCTGATGGCACATATGTCTACGCCCTGTATATAGAGAACGCTCATAGCATTCATCCATCCACGATCGCTGCGAGAGGCAAGTGTGAAAGATAAAAAGGCGCGTTCATGTCGCCTCCGTAACGTCTTTCGTGGTAGCTCAGTGGGCTAAACGTCCGCCAGCCATCATATCGAACCGAGAGGTCATGGATTCGACTCCTGTAGCGGAACTTTTTCTTATTAATTTTTTTCTTTGCCATCTGATGTGGTTCATTTTGCTGACGTATTTCCGTGACGGAAATGCTCATGAGTCTTGGTGGACCCCGCATAAAAACTCTTTCTTGTTAAAAGGTTGAGCTTGTTCCTGGGCGAAAGATGGTGTTCAAGCCCCTCATAACAACAAACAACAATATAATAATATAATAATATATAATAATAATAATAAGAAGAGGAAAGAAGAAGAAGAAAAAGCAAGGAAGAAGAATCTATCAATCCAACATTTATCTAACGTTCCGCGGAACACCCGGTAACGTCATTTTGCTCACGCAGAATATACATAATAATATACAGCAAATGACGACACCCCATGGGAGAATATACAAACTAGACGACGAAAAATGTGAACACTAATACCCACGACAACAGGGCGAGAATTCAATAACGCATTAAGAGAAGTATAGAAGGACAATGACAACTATAATTATACACAACAATGCAAAGGAAGCTGAAAAAAAAAGGAAAGGATATTTTGAACAATATCGACGTCACGTTTGCAACAGTGCAGGTCAGAGGAAGATATGGACAGTAAGCTCTGCAAAACATCGACATCAAGAAACTATGGATACAAAAGACTTTGCTATACGGTGGGACACTGAGGCTATGCCAGTGGCGAGTAGATACATGTAATGCTCTATGATTTGTCGTTCATGATCTCTTCCTTCAGAATTCGGACGATTCATACAACTGAGCAGTTCAAGCTAAGTCTCACAACGCCACACGCTTGCGTGTGGTGTTTGTTTGCGTAGTGTAGCTTCCACATGCGCCAGCGGTGTTTCTACACCGCCAGCTGCTTCCAGTACGATAGCACCGACTATAAGACTTGCAATAAGCGCTGCAGAAGACCACGGTGTCAAACGGGCGACGACCTGCTTGGTGTGGAGCGAACAGCTGCCAACGTAAAGGAAAACCCTCAGTGCTTCACACCCGCTCAGCTACGAACCTCTGCATCCGTGCTGCTGAAACGCAGTGTCGTAGTGTGTGCACTAGCACATGCGTATGCTACCCTATTACGCGGGAGCGCACACCTTGCCATTTCAGCCCATATTGACCGGCGCTTTGAAAGAAGTGCATATCGGTACCAGTGTTGAATAGTGCTTGTTGGTGTCATCTTTGCATGGGATTCACGATAGGCTAAGTCCAAATATAAATAACAACTTCTTTTATCACAATGGTGGAATCCGATCATGGACGTTAGTCCTCGCACGACGGAGAGGTGCCACTAGATCTTAACGTGGGTGCATCCACGTCAA